>NW_027262655.1:12500-25559 GCF_902827115.2 Pseudochaenichthys georgianus | reverse complement strand
ATAATCCGGGTGCAAATAATATGTGGGGGTGTAGACATCATAGCATTAAGTTGGCATTAATTGTTCAAGTGCTGACTGCGTTTAGTTGGGGTTTGTATGTGTGTAATTCTGTTCTGTTATATGTTTTTGTTTGAAAGTGTTCCCCCTCCCGTTATGTCTGTTGCTGGATTGTGTGCACCTGGTGCCCTGTGTTGTCTCCTCCCCCTCACCCTGTGTCTAATTGCTGATTAGTGTGTGTGGGTATTTAGGCTCTGTTTCCCTGTCTGTTAGAGAAAGAGAGTGTGTGTGAGATCCTGGTGGCTGCAGTCTGGGCTCACGTGAACAGCAGCAGCAGGATTGAGGCTGTGTGTAATGTGTTCATGTTTTAATAAATGCCCACACCAGGTTATAATTTTGGAACATTCTGCCTCTGCCTCCTTGCTTGGTCGGGACGCTCAATCGTCAGCTTCACACCCTGTATCAAGATTGATGCAAAACAAGTGACATTTGACCTTTTTAGACAGATTTAAAAAAAAAAAAAACACTTCTGGGGTCATTTGGGTGCATCTTCCATATCTCTGGCCCCCCCTCCTTCGATTTTGATGATTGACATCTATTTTTAACCGTTAGTACGCATGTACTAACCCATGAGAATATCTGGCGGGCCGGATGTGGCCCGCGGGCCGCCAGTTGGTGGTCACTGACCTACAGTGTATTTGTATTGTATAGTGCGTTGGTACAGTTACATACACACACAGCTACACTTACACATACACACCTACACACACACACACACACACACACACCACACACACACACACACAACACACACACTCACACACAACAATATTTTTAACATTTTTTTAAGAATCTTTTATTTGTTTTCAATATTTTTTTTTGGGTGGAATGAATACCTATAGTGATGATTCAATGTAATACAATGATTGTTATAGTCTGGTACCTGAAAAAGGTCAAATGGCACTGATGGAACCAAATGTGCCCAAATGTGCCCAAAGCTTATTCCGCCTGGACTTTATTTACATAAACCTCTCTAAAAAGGTCAAATGTCACTTGTTTTGCCTCAATCTTGATACAGGGTACTTATTAGATGTTATACTTTGGATTCCTAAAGCTTTTAGGCTACTAACCCATCATTCAAGGTTGGTCTTCACCAGTGGCGAGCCGTGACTTTTATACCTAGGCCCTCTGACCCCCCTTCCCTCGAAAAAAAGAAGAGATATTACGTCACAGCCATAGACTGTATATATAAACACACACACACAGTCACAGGTCAGAGCGTATACTTCAGCGGAATATCAAAACCGCGGCCCGGGGTGCAAAACGCATCAATGACCCTCTACCACACAGAACAACACAATGTAAACACCTATCATGACAGGGCACCAACAGCCAAGTAACAATTACAAATGAATTAAGTCGGCACGGCGCCCGCATTGAAAAAAGGCCTACCTTTGATGATCAAATCACTGAAACACAAAGTCCATCCTCCTGTCCTTCTGGACGAAGCACTTGCGGGTCATTCAGCTGATCCTTTGCCACTCCAGTTTATCATTGGAACTCAATCTTGAAAATGACTCGGTTAATAATTTCGCAACGATGTCATCACTATCACTGAAGTGAGCCATCATGAACGAACTTATGCTAATTATAAATATATCGATCATAAATCTATCGAAAATATAAAAGTAGGGGTAGACATGTGGATATTATCTCTCTGAACAAAACGTGCATTTATCTAACAGGTTCGTTTTCCCACAGACCTTATTTCGAGCTATTTTCCAAAATCCTATGGAGAAATCCACTGCTTTTCTGTCGAGGGAATCCGAGCGAAGCTTACTTTCCGGGGTTTAGGACCTTTAGGACGCGTCACTGCACCACTTGCATAGACCTCACAGCGGGCGGAACTTGTCATAAAGTCCGCGAAAATAAAGCCCCCCCATTTAGAGGGAAGATATGATTGGTCAATTGTACTGTCATTTGACATTACTCTCTCGTTGAGTTACTATAGCGGGCCCTCTGTGAATGTAGAGAGGGACCAACAAGCCCTCCCGTCTTCACACAACTCGCAGCTAGCATTTAACCCTTCACATTCCAACAGAAACTGAACAGGCAGATTCGAAGGATTTATTTCTTTGGAAATATTATTGTAAATACAATCAAGTTATTTTGGTAAAACTAATGAAAAATGTAACCACAAAAACATGTAAAAAAAATGTTTTAAAAAAAAAATGTGTTTTTTTTAATGTATACAAATATATATCTTAGGCCCTCACAGAGGGCCTAGAGGGCCCTGACGGCTCGCCACTGGTCTTCACTATAAGTAATGGATTTTCTTTAGGTGGAGACAGGAATTTACATTTTTTTGCTATGTTCCATCTGAATTTACACTGACACAGAAAAAATCTATATTGATTCTGACACTTCTACATCCAACTCACAGATGTAACCTTGCTTTGACAACAACAATTATTAATATAAACCTTTTTAGAAGTGAAGTTATAGTCATTTGTTCTGGGAATATCATTTTCGAGCCTGAAACCTGAAAAACAGGCTCGGGGTTTAACAGGTTAAAGACCTGGACCGGACCAACCCGATTTGTATATATCACAGCAAAGCTCGTGAAAAAGACAACGTATCAACAAGGCTTCTCACATGGCTAGCTGGATGCAAACGATGCAAACAGGTAAATGCTATCTTTTGTTTCCCATGCTTGCTCTTCAAACAGCCGGGGACAGATACGATCTGTTCAGAAACTAGACAAAAGTTAAACAAGTACAAACCACAGACTGTCTGTGTCATGGAGAATACAGTCGCTGGTTTATTTATGTCTGTAGGCCGTTGTTGTGAGTGTGGACGGTCGGAGCATATATAGCGTTAGCTTAGCCAAGCTCCATTCAGAAAACAAGCATTCTAAAAGGTTTTTCGCCTGCCGTCTGTCTGCAGTCTTGTCAAAGCATTAATTCATGGTTTTTACTAACTAGCCAGCGCGTCTTGTTTGAATGATGCGAGTAAACACAGCTGGCAGCCGCGGTGAAACTCGAGCGACTAGAGCGATGCGATAGGAGCGTTTAGAGCAAAGCGAATATTTTCATCGCGTCCGGTCTAAACGCAGCATTAAAGCGAGCTTCGCGCTGCACTGGAAACGCGCCATTACATCACCAGAAAGTCTTAATTTAAGGGGTCATTTCTCCCAAAAAAAAATGTTTTTACTCACTATATCAATAGCCCCACCAAAAATATTTTCCACCAGCCGCCACTGACCCCAACACTGCTCAGGATTTCAAGTGTCCGTAGAGGAATGAGAGGGTTATCTCTGCAGCTTGAGAATAACTGAAAAATAACTGCCTCCACATGTAGTTTGGGTGGTGCTCCATACATATTCAGTATCTGCAGTTATGAAAAGCTTCTTTTAAATGTGGATAAAACCCAAGGTAATGCTCTTTTCAAAAGCTAAAATACACCAGAGCCTGTTTTAGATATTGTAACTACGTAAGGAACAAAAACTTGAAGTTGTTGCCTGTTACAAATACCTTGGTATCTGGCTTGATGATTGTCTCTCTTTTAAACTTCAGGTCACTAACCTGCTTAAAAAGCTGAGGGTTAGGCTAGGGTTCTTCTACAGGAACACGTCCTGCTTCTCGCTGGAGGCCAGGAAGAGGCTCTGTGACCTTTGACCTGTGCTGGGACTCTGGGGATCTGGTCTATATGAATGCACCTGCCAATTACCTGAGCAAATTGGATGCTGCGTATCACAGTGCTCTGAGATTTGTCACAAACTATAAAGCGCTGACTCATCACTGTACCCTGTATACCAAGGCAGGTTTACCATCACTCTCTGTACGGAGGCTCAGTCATTGGTACACGTTTATCTATAAAGCTTTGTTGGGTAAACTCCCGTATTATATCTGCTCTCTGATAACACAGAGAGTTGCAAGCAGCTATTGTCTGAGGTCACATGATGTAGTCTTGGTGGATGTGCTAAGAGCAAGGACTGTCTGAGGTGAGACAGCTTTTATGTGCAGCTCCACTTGCTGGAACAATCTTCAGCAAGAATTGAAACTGAGCAATCTCATTCCTCTGCATGTTTTTAAAGCTAGGGTAAATGAAATGCTTGCTGACACAATGGGCACTTGTAAATGTCTATAACTATGTATCCTGTAAATATAATGTATAATGTCCTTTATTGTTTTATGTTTCATGTGGAATCTATATGCTGCAGGTCTCCCTTGAAAAAGAGATCTATGATCTCAATGGGACCAATCTGGATAAATAAAGGTTTGAAATGAAATGAAATGAAATGAAAATGAAACACAGTGAGAGAGATGGCAGGAAATAAGTTCCGCCATCATAGAGATGGAGAGGATCTCTGTTTGTACATCCCCATGTGTTCTGTTTGAACAGGAAGCAGTATGATAACAGCTGGATGATAAAGTGTGGGCATCATTGCTTTTTAATCACACAGTATGAAATGTGATCATCATGTCTAAATGATGTACCTGCTGTGGATGTATGAAGTGCTGCTGTATGATAACGATTATATTAATGTTGAGATAAATGCATGTTATTATGTGTCCCAGCTGAATCTCACGTTAACATGTTGCATCAAATATTGAATATATTTAACACACCCAGGGGTAGCTTTATTTATATAAATGAACAGACGCCAGAGTAACTCAGGAACAAGGCGGCGCTTTATGATAAATAATTAGCATGGAGTTACGAACGCACTTAAAGGGGATTGCACAGAGTTTCAGCTTCACATGGTGAAAACTTGCCTACCCATTCTCTGCTCCACCATTGTTAAAATCATCAACTCCTCCCTGGAATCAGGCAAGGTTCCCGCCGTCCTCAAGATAGCAGCTGTCACCCCCATCATCAAAAAACCTGGTCTGGACCCCGAGGACACCAGCAACTTCCGGCCGATCTCCAACCTTCCTTTTCTTAGCAAGATCATGGAAAGAGCAGTTGCTGCCCAGCTCCACCATCATATGTCCGACCATGAGCTCTATGAACCCTTCCAATCAGGCTTCAGATCCAACCACAGCACAGAGACGGCCCTTATTAAAATAACCAATGACCTCCTCATAGCCGCCGATTCAGGCCTCGTCAGCATCCTCATCCTCCTGGACATCTCCGCCGCATTCGACACAGTCTCCCACACTATCCTACTCAACCGCCTATCCGTCTACCTTGGCCTCTCTGGTACAGCCCTCTCCTGGTTCCATTCCTACCTCTCCAACAGGCAACAGTTTGTGACCATCGGAAAATCCAGCTCTCCCCCAGCCCCTGTGAACCAAGGTGTGCCGCAAGGTTCAGTGCTCGGCCCCCTTCTATTCAACATCTACATGCTCCCCCTCGGTGAAATCATCCGCCGACATGGTCTCAACTTTCACTCCAATGCCGACGACACCCAACTCTACATCAGTACCAATCCATCATCCCAGCTACCCCCACTGTCACTTGTCAACTGCCTCAGCGACATCCAAGCCTGAATGTCAAAAAATCTACTTAAACTCAACAATAACAAAACAGAGCTCATGGTTGTGGCCCCAAAAACACTGCTCCGGAAGGTTGGAGATCTGCTCCTCACCATCGATGGCGGCTCCATCCACCCTTCCCCTGAGGTTCGCAGCCTGGACTCTAGCCTCACCTTCAACTCCCACATCAGGTCTACTGTCAAAACTGCTTTATTTCACCTACGAAACATCTCCAGACTCCGGGCCTCTCTCCCCGACCCCGTTGCAGAAACATTAATTCATACCTTCATCTCCTCTCGTCTGGACTACTGCAATGGAGTTCTGTTCGGGGTCACCAGCAAAGCCCTGGACAGGCTCCAGTACGTCCAGAACTCTGCAGCCAGGCTCCTCACCCACACTAAACCCTGGCAACACATCACCCCCCACCCTCATCTACCTTCACTGGCTCCCGGTCAAGTCACGCATCCAGTACAAACTCCTCCTGCTAACCTACAAATCTCTCCACTCCCTAGCCCCTCCATACATCTCTGAACTCCTTCAGCCCTACACCCCCTCTTGTCACCTGCGGTCCTCTGACAAAGGGCTGCTCTCCATCCAGCGCTCCAAGCTGAAAACATTTGGCAACAGAGCCTTCAGTGTCCGCAGCCCCCACCCTCTGCAATTAGGAATGCAGACACTCTGGACACCTTCAAAAAACACCTCAAACACCATCTGTTCACTCAGGCCTTTGGCCCTCCACTAATTTACAGTCACTTATTTCCTGCTATTGCTCTGTATGTTTATTATTACCTTTTGTTTTGTTACTTCCCATTGTAAAGCGTCCTTGGGTTTCGTGAAAGGCGCTATATAAATTGAAATTATTATTATTATTATTATTATTACATGTTTTATTTAAAATGATATACTTTACAGATCAATATTCAACTAGAAAATAAAAAGAAACAATGCATTTCACCTTTAGATACATATAAATGATTCTGATATCTTTCTTGATATCTTATCATTGTTATTATTTATGAAAATATTAAAATAACTTGTTTGAGAGTTAAACAATCTGAATAATTCAATAGAGGTGATAGTGATAACTTTAAATCTCTTTATAATCTGTGAAACACAAATGTATGAGGACCCAGAGCAGGACCCTGGGGTGCACCACAGAGCTCCAGAGGAGGGTGCGCTCTTAAATTATAATAACAAGGGGGACAAGAAGAGCAGCCTCTCTGATCAGGACACAGTCTTTAGTGTAAAACGCAGCATTAAGATCTCGAAGGAGAAATTGGACTGCACAATTAAAGCATGTTATCGTAAAATAAAATGCAATATAATGCAATATTGAGATCTAAAACCCGAAACCATGTGTTTATAATATTTTGAAGGAAGATAACCCAGCATGGAAACAAAATTCTTTGGACTAAAAAACATTTGTTTGGTACAGATCCTCTTACAAAAATCCCACTATGATCATATTACTGTATATATTTATCATCGATAATATAGAATCAACAACCACTCCAAATTAAGAATAATATCACAGTTGCAATATCAGTCACTTTAATCCCACTCAGTACAAAGATACAATCGTTTCTGTAAGTGTATGAGATGTCCTTGTAAGTTCCCACACTGAGTCTGCAGACAGTCATTAATAACCCGTCCTGTCGTTGTCTGGCCACGACAGACCAATAGGAATCCATTATATCGAGCAGCTCCTGATTCCATTGGACAGCAGCTGTCAGAGTCCTGACAGCGACCAATCGAAAGTGAGATACAGTCTCTGCTGTCCAATACACTTCAAGGAGGATGGGGAGGACTCTGATGGCTTATGGACTCAGTTCCTCCATCGTCCCTCTGGTAAAGCTGTTATCAATATCAGTCATATCACTCGGTCTGCCTATTTCCATCTACGCAACATCAACCGCCTCCGACCGTCCCTTAACCCTAAGAGCTCCGCCATTCTTGTTCACACCCTGGTCACTTCCAGCATTGACTACTGCAACTGGGAGGCGTGCAGTGGGTTGTGCGTTGGTGTACACTGAACACAGGAAGAGAACAGACTAAATACAGGGAGGGGTAATCACAAGACGAGAAACAGCCGGGCAGGGGAGGAGAAACACAAGGGCCACAGGTGAACACAATCAGACAACTAGACACACCAGGGAAACTAACGACAGGGGAAAAACACAGGAAGAAGGACCAGACAATATACAAGGAGGACAATACCCATAACCAGATATACAAAACTACAAACGTGACAAAACATGAGAATCCTGACAGAACCCCCCACTCAAGGGACGGATTCTAGATTTCCTAAAAAAAAACAAAAAAAAAAACACCTCAAGCAGGGTGGGTGGAGGGGGGTCCGGAGGAGGGACACAAAACTAGGGCCACCAGGGTGGGTGGAGGGGTGGAGGGGGTCTGGAGGACGGGTCTTGGGCTGACAGCCTAGGGGCACGGCAGAGGACCAGGAAGGGATCTCGGGCGGACAGCCCGGGGGCAAGGCAGAAGCCGGGAAGGGGGACTCGGGCGGACGGCTCAGGGGCAAGGCAGAGTCCAAAAAGGGGGACCCAGGCGGATGGCCCGGGGGAAAAGCATAGTCCAAGGTGGGGGACTCGGGCGGACGGCCCGGGGGCAAGGCAGAGTCCAAGGTGGGGGACTCGGGCGGACGGCCCGGGGGCAAGGCAGAGTCCAAGGTGGGGGAAGGCCAAACAGCTCCGGAGGCCGGGCAGGACCCGGTGTCGGCCGAACAGGAACCGGAGCCGGTGGGACAGGCTTCGGCAGGATCCCCCACGGAAGAGGGCCAGGAGTTGGCAGGACCTCCGGCGAGACAGGTGATGGCGGGGCCTCCAACGGAACAGGACAAGGGGTTGGCAGGACCACCGGCAGAAGAGTTGACGGCGGGACCCCCAACGGGACTGGACATAGGGTTGGCAGGACCCCCGGCAGGAGAGTAGTCAGCGGGACCCCCAACGGGACAGGACATAGTGTTGGCAGGACCCCCGGCAGAAGAGTAGTCTGCGGGACCCCCAACGGGACAGGACATAGAGTTGGCAGGACCCCCAGCGGAACCTCCAACGGACCAGGACATAGGTTTGGCAGCACCCCCAGCGGAACCTCCAACGGACCAGGACATTGGGTAGGGACTTGAGACGTGACTCGAGAGGAGACTCGAGAGGAGACTCGAGAGTTTATAGTTTATAGTTTATTAGGATCCCCATCAGCTGGTGCATAACAACAGCTGATCTTCCTGGGGTCCACAAATAACATAAAACATGACTTTCGACAGTACATTACAAGACAAT
This sequence comes from Pseudochaenichthys georgianus, assembly GCF_902827115.2. Lineage (NCBI taxonomy): Eukaryota > Metazoa > Chordata > Actinopteri > Perciformes > Channichthyidae > Pseudochaenichthys > Pseudochaenichthys georgianus. The sequence continues at coordinate 16,786 of NW_027262655.1, read as the reverse complement.
GATACAAATCGTGTACGGCGTAAATTTTCCTTCAAACAGTGACTTTCATATCAACCATCACATACAGCTTATTTTCTGATTCCCCATTTCCTTGGAGAGAAAAAAAAGAAAAGAATAATAATTATAGTGATTTTACAAATGTCTCCCTTCGCTTCTTTTAGAGTAAAAACAAACTAAACAAATACAATCCTCATCATAACTGTGAAAGGCTGTGTGTGTGTGTGTGTGTGTGTGTGTGTGTGTGTGTGTGTGTGTGTGTGTGTGTGTGTGTGTGTGTGTGTGTGTGTGTGTGTGTGTGTGTGTGTGTGCGTGTGTGTGTGTGTGTGTGTGTGTGGTTGTGTGAGTGTGTGAGTGTGTGTGTGTGTGTGTGTGTGTGTGTGTGTGTGTGTGTGTGTGTGTGTGTGTGTGCGTGCGTGTGTGTGTGTGTGTCTATGTCAGTGAAAGTACCATATTCCTGCATGTGTTTAACAAACCTATATGAATCGGTGTGCTGCTGTATGTTTACCATAACCTGTCTGCTGCTCGTGTAATTTACAGTCTCTGGGCTTCTAGATGAATCTTGGGCTTCTAGATGAATCTTGGGCCTCTAGATGCCTCTTGGGCTTCTAGATGAATCTTGGGCCTCTAGATGCCTCTTGGGCTTCTAGATGAATCTTGGGCTTCTAGATGAATCTTGGGCTTCTAGATGAATCTTGGGCTTCTAGATGCCTCTTCAATCGTCTTTTCAAGCTTGCTCTAGTTGTTTCTTTAGGATCTGATCTGGCAGGGTGTTCCATGCAGCCACGGCTCTGTACAGCACTGTGCTCTTCATAGACTCTGCTTTGGCTTCAGGGGTTTGAGAGCAACCTCTTGTGGCATGTCTCGTTTTATATGTATGGATGTTAGAGCTAGGTGTAAGTTGCTTATACAGACAGGTTGGATGCTTCAGCTGATTTATGTTTCTCAGAAAGTCAAGGAGTGATACCATCAGCCTCTCCGTGACTGATGTCCAGGAGAGCTTGACATGCATTGTGTTTACATGATGTCTTGGTGTCCACCTAAGGGCAAGCCGAGCTGCTCTGTTTTGAACCAGTTGCAGCTTTCCCAGATCCCTCTGGTTTGCCCCCAGGTCCCTCTTGTTTGCCCCTGACCAGGTCATTGAGCAGTAGTCCAGTTGTGAAAGGACTAGAGTCTCAATGACTTGTTTTGTCAGCTGCGGGGGTAACAACACTGAGCACCTCTTGATGACAGATATATTCCTCTCCATCTTTGCCACCACTGACTCTATGTGTTTCGTCCATGATAACTTGTTCACTAGGATGAGTCCCAGGAGCTTTGTTTCCTCCACCTGCTCAACCTCCACATTATTCAGCATCAGATTCAACTGCGGTTTAGACCTTAGTACGTCATTTGTGCCAAATCCAATAATTTTTGTTTTTTCAATGTTGAGCACTAATTTGTTGCTGGTCACCCATTCCATTACTGTTTTCAGTTTTGTGTTCAGAATATCAGTTCTCTCACCCATTGTGGGAGCCTGTGTATATATTGTCGTGTCATCCGAGTACATGGAGACTTGTGCTTTTTCAAGAGCTAATGGAAAATCATTTGTAAAGATTGAGAAGAGTAAAGGACCGAGTGAACTTCCTTGTGGAATTCCACTTGCAACACATCTAGCACTAGAGATACTGCCATTAAAGTGTACACTTTGAATTATGTTATATAGATAGCTTTCTAGCCATGATATCGCCTCTGGGGCAAAACTATAGCACTCCAATTTGTCAAGTAAAATTATATGGTCTATCAAATCAAAGGCAGCGCTATAATATAATAGTACTGCTCCCACCATTTTCTTCACATCAATCTCTTTCATCCATTGATCTGTCAGTTGTGTGATCTGTGGCTGTTGAGTGACCCTCTCCATACGCATGTTGATACTCATTCATCAGACTGTTAACAGAAAGATAGCATTGTATTTGATTGAATACAATGTTTTCTAGTAGTTTGTTTAGAACAGGTGACAGGCGTATTGGTCTGCTGTTAAAGCCAGTGAAGGCATTCTTTGCATTTTTAGGGAGTGGAATAACTGTAGCTACTTTCCAGATGTGCGGGCATGCACCTTCCAGACTCACGTTGAACATATGACAGATGGTGCAGCAATGCACTTGGCTACATTCTTTAATAGCTGACCATCTAAGTTATCAATACCTGGAGGTTTATCATTATTGATTGCCAACAATAACTGTTCCACCTCTTCTGTGCTAACCTTCCCCAGCTCAAAGGGGCACTTCTTATCGTTCATAATGCGTTCTCTAATATTAACATAGGACGACTCGCAGCTAGATGTTGCATTCCCTGCCTTAGCTTCTCCACTTTGTCAACGAAATAGTTATTAAAATAATTGGTAATATCTAGTGGTCTAGTGATGTATGCCCCTCTGATTCTATAAAGGATGGTGTTGAGATATTTTTCCTACCCATGATGGTATTCAAGGAACCCCAGAGCTTTTTTCCATCATGCTTTATATCATTTATCTTAATCTCATAATACATTTTCTTCTTCTTTCTGTTCAGTTTTGTCACATTATGTCTTATTTTTCAATATAACTGCCACTCAGAATGATTGCCGGAATTCATTGCTGCCCTTTTTTTTCTGTCTCCATCAGCCATACATTTCTTTAGCTCCTCGTCAATCCATGGTGCCTTTACTGTTTTAACGGTTAACTTCTTCACAGGTGCATCATGTTTATCCATCACTGGTAACAACAATTTCATGAAAACATCCAGTGCCGCATTTGTGTCACTCTCTTTAAAAACACTAGACCAACATACTCCCTTAACATCCTCCACATATGAATCACAGAAAACCCTTTATATGATCTCTTCAGCACTATTTCCGCTCCTGCTTTTGGGACTTTGGCTTTCCTACATATTGCTACTGTACAAGGTTATGATCGCTGAAGCCCATTGGTACTGATACCGCTTTTGAACACAGTTCACTTGCGTGTGTGTATATGTGATCAATGCATTTGGATGATGTTACTCCAGAGCTATTGGTCATGACCCTGGTTGGTTGATTGATCATCTGATCTAGGTCACATGCACCGTCATCAATTTGTTTTTCAATGAACAGTCTGATGACAGAAAGTCAATATTCACGTCACCCAATAAATATATCTCCCTGTTTTCATCACATGCCTTCTCCATCATCTCACACAATGTATCTAGATCATTACTATCAGAGCTTGGTGGTATGTAGCAGCATCCTAGCAACATAGGTTTTAAATGGGGAACCTGCAGCCACACCATCTCTACCTCACTTAACATCAAGTCCTCCATAAACTTCACAGGAATGTGACTTTGTACATAAAGAGCCACTCCTCCCCCATTGCAGTTTCTATCCTTTCTGTACACATGGTACCCCTGTACTGATATTGCACCGTCCTCAAACGAGTCATCTAAGTGAGTTTCAGAGATGGCCAAAATATGAATATTATTTGATATCAACATATCCTGAACACACTGAACCTTATTTCTAAGGCTGCAGGTATTCAAGTGAGCAATATTTAGCCCTTTCTTAGGTAGTTTAGCTTTCACTGACATAAATAGAGATGGACTAACAGAAAATTAAGCACAATGTCCATTACAGTTCTGATGCTAAAGTGCATGTTTGTGTGTGTGTATGTGTGTATCCCTTGTGTGTGCGTGTGTATATGCATGCACCAAGCTACGAACCCCTTCTGTCTCTTTAGTCCCTTTTCTCAGTCCTCTGAGATGAGTGGCGTGAGTCCGTTCTCTCAGCCCTTTGTGAGGGGGGGGTCGGGGATGGAGGAGAGGAGAGGAGAGAGGAGAGGAGAGAGGGGAACCAATGGGGGAACCAAGGGGGAACTCGAGAGGGAACTCGAGAGGAGACTCGAGAGGAGACTCTAGAGGAGGGACTAGAGGAGGGAACTCGAGAGGAGACTCAGAGAGGGGACTCAAGGGGGGAACTAGAGAGGGGACTCGAGGAGGGACTAAAGGAGGGACTAAAGGAGGGACAAGAGGAGGGACTAAAGGAGGGACTAAAGGAGGGAACCTGAGAGGGAACTGGAGAGGGAACTGGAGAGGGAACTGGAGATGGGACTAGCGAAGTGACTATAGGAGGGACTAGAGATTGGACTAGGGAATTGACTAGAGGAGGGACTCTGGAAGGGACCAGAGAGGGGACTAGAGAAGTGACTAGAGGAGGGACTTGAGAAGGGACTAGAGATGGAACTCGAGAGGTGACTCGAGAGGGGACTTGAGAGATGACTGGAGATGGGACTCGAGAGG
>NW_027262655.1:0-5000 GCF_902827115.2 Pseudochaenichthys georgianus | reverse complement strand
CCTTTATGTAAGGATAAAACAGAGAAATCAATATAAAACACAAACACAAGTATTGTTTGAACAGTATTCACTTAACCGCTACTATTGACAATTACCAGAGAAACTCAAGGGACCTCTTTTAATATCTGGAAATTGCAACAAGACTTTCTGCCATTTCAAATGTAACACACTTCTTAAATATCAGATGCTGCAATCCCCCTTTTGCACTCTTTTAAAAGAGTGCAACTTACACAAGGCACTTGAAACATAACTATTGTCATTCCTCTCCAATATCGTATAAATCCATCAGAAACTGAGATCCAAAGTATTTGAAATCGTGAAGGAACAGAACATCACTTCCCATGGCAGTGAAGGAACCATGAGGGGGCAGCTGAGTGCTAAGAAGCAGTCTCCTGGTGGTGAATCATCAGCCCGCCTGCCCGCCCCCCCCCCCCCCCCCCTGAAGGAATAGCCCACAAGGACAGCTGATAGGGAGGGGGAGATGCGGCTTTCCCTTCACGGGTGGAACTGATCAGAGAGAAGTAGACTCCTCTGCTGCCTCGACAAGTCCCCCAGCCCACTGCCAGCCGCTTCCAAGTCGTCTGCTGCATGGATGTCCTCGAGGTCCTTCTCCTCCAGTCCGCTGATGACAGCATCCGTGTCGACCTCCATGACGAGACCCAGATCCGTCTTGATGTCGTCCCCTGGTCCTAGCAGGTGGTTTCCCCGCCGCACACTGGCTCCCGTGGTACGAGCTGTCCCCCTTTCCTCCTATGCGGACGGCCTGAGAGATCCGCTGGGTCACTCGGTCGGGGCCGGAGCACCTGGGGTTGATCCACCTTGTCCCGATGACCTTCAGCCTCCTGCGTCTCGGGTCCCCCTTTTGGCGTCAACAACCTGTGTGGAGAAATCTGATACAAAATCCCTCAAGCCTACGCTCCGGGCTCTGGGGCCCTCAGCCGTTTGACCCACCACTGCGTAGGCAACTTGGAGCCTGTTGGTGGGGTGTCTTAAAACAACAGACGTCTGTGAACAGGTTTTTCAAATTAATTGTGCAGCTTCAGAATTGTAATACTTGGACTGTGCCAACTATATAAGAACCCCAACATCTTTAGGTAAACTAAATAACATATTTCAATAGCTCTGAATTTCTGACAAGCATCTGTGTTTATTTTTAAATGAAATCCTTGAGATCCCATTAAAAATCACACTAATGTTATGGATTCAAAAACATCCAAAATCACGATACTAACAAAGTGAATGGCTTCCTGGTGATACTGCTTCTACCCGTCAGTGCTTAGATATTATCCCGTTGAAAAAATGAATACAGAATTCCAACAAACTCTCATCAAATGTCTTTCTATTATAAATGTAGATCAAATGTATATCCCCATAATGACCTAAACAATAAAGTGTATGGCTCTTACTTCTTTACCAGACTAGTTACATGATGTTGTTTAAATTACATTGTGTCTCATTACATTACTATGTTTTAGCTTTAACTGTAAATATGTTCTTTCTACATTTCAAACCTCAGTTACTTTAATACCTGTTGAAACATTAGTTGAAACATTACTCACAGGTCAACTTCTTCAGTATTCCATTCTGGACTTACATCTCTCACAGCAGCCCCTTGGCCACTGATTCTTTATCTGTGTTACCTGCTATAACTCAATCAATATTAGAGACATGTCAACATTCATCAAACAGTGTCTTATCCCCATATATGGAGCAGGTCAATTCTAAAACTGTCAATCAATGGTCAGATTGAACAATCGAGTTGGGGCAGCAGGTTCCTTTCAGTCCCTAAATGAAAAATGTACATTGTGAAGTTTACACTCCCCCTTTTTTACACATTAACTCATGTGTAAACAAAATCCTGTATGGGAAGAAAACCTTCAGGTGATAATGGATTATAAGACAATACCAAACATTTTTCCCAAATGTACATCCATTATTTCCACAGTAAACACTTCAGTGAAATGAAGTCTTTCTCTCCATCTTTCAGTCCTAAAAGAAACAGAATCTTCATGTTTTAGTTTGAGTTTCACATTCTGCAAACCGCCACCTCCTGTGGGAGTGAAATATCAAGCAGATTATAAACGGGTCACATGTGCGGTTTCCCCTTTTGTGGAATTGTAGGAAACCTCTCATTTCATATAGAGTCCCAGAAATAATGTGTTAGTCCAAAAACATGCTTGATTAGTCATTGTTTTAAATCATGCAGTTGCACTGATCAGATGCAGACATACACTCACTCACACTGTCAGGTTGTAAAGTCAAGTTTGGTCAGGTACACCTCAGAGTCAGTCATTGACAGTGCCTTCCCAAGTTACCCTGTCGGTCAGGGTCAAAGGTCAGTTGGTCTCAGTCTTTTTGGCCATGTGTCGTGCTCTGCAGAGATGTTCCAGCACAGGCCAGCATCCTCTGTCTATAAAAATCTGTATATATGGAGCGCCATCATTTATTAATTCACAATTACAACTATAATGTTCAAGATATCTCCAACCCCTCATTGCTGTTTCCCACATTCCCTGAAAAGTGTCTAGCCAAAAAAAATGTCACTTCCTTAGAGTACTACTACTACTGCAATTCATTTACACCTAATTAGTATTAAAATTACTAATAGATCTATTTCAGAAACTTGTGTACATCACTATTATCTTGTGTCAAAACATTACTAGGATCTGTAAAGCTCTGCTATGTATTCCATAACTCATTCTATTAATTTATCTTCAATTCTGGTGCACTTAAAGAACAATGTTACCCTCTTTAACAGTGCGTGGAACCCTGGGTGTCCGAACATGCAACAATTACTCCCTATTTCATCAAGGATTTAAAAACAGAAGTCATTTCGTATGTCCATCCGAAAGCCCTCCTATGGTAATAACTATGCCACAATGGTGGAACCAGTACCTCAAATTGAAATACTATATTTTGTTTAGAACCAGCTTTCCCTTCAACATGACCTATATAAATAAATATTTGTCTGATTTTATAGAGCTGTTACTAAAACTCTCCCTTTGAACTGATCAATACTGTAACAAATTAAAACACTACCAAATTCACACATGAATAAAAAGTCTAGTGCATACTTCCTTCATGCCCCCCCCCCCTTTTCTATCAGTGTGTTTTAGAATGATTTTTCACTTCACTTTAATAGTTCTCCTCTTTTCCGCTATTTTTTATTTACCAATTGACTTATTTATGGTCAATACAGTACATCTTCTTATCTTCACTTATTTATCAAGTCAATTCAAGTTCTTTACAATACATTAGTAGATACCTTGTGAAGTATTCACAATAACTAATCCCCTCCAGGATATGAAATCCATTCATCTTTAAGCAGATACTATTTCCTTATTTATCTTTTGTTCATGATAATAATGGTATAACAACCACACGTTTTACCCATAGCTAGTTTCTATAACAAGATTATTATGTGTGACATAATAATCAGATGTCTTGTTTGCTAACCAAGAATATTAAACTTTAATCTTTTCAGCATTCCAGACCATCATTTAAACAATCAGCCTCCCTTCTCAAACACTAAACCTATTGTTCTACACCACCCTCTGGAAAACTCTTGCACAGTTATGCTGTCAAATCATCGCATAATTTCTTCAGAGTCTGAACCGTCTGAGACCAGCCTGTCTCAAGATCTTGTCATAATGTGAACAGTCAGTAATGCGTTGTCCTCTGCAGCTGTAGTCAATAGGATCAATGAAACTCTTGTTTTGCACTGGGATGTCCTGAGGGGGAAGGAACCTCTGGATCAATGTGCTACTATCAGCAGACACACGTTGTCCTCTGCACAGCAGGAATCCCCAACAACTGCTGTTCCTCTTCACATCACTGTTGCCCCGGCAACGAGGTGCACGCAAAATGTCAAACCCTCCTCAGAGATGCGTTCTTTGCACAGTTCTTCTGTTTCTGTAGTGAGCAACTCTTCACCAACACACTGATTCAGAGTACAACCCAAAGGTGGCGCACAACTTTCCAGTGCCGCTGTAATCACAATAAATCAGCAACTGGAGATAAACTCAATTTAAATCTCTCCCCCAAAGGGTTACAAAATAAAACGGCTGAGTGTCTATATGGTCAGGAATGCTGAAACATGTGAATGTTAAAACAAATCAATGGCAGTAGTCTACTCAGATTCTTTACTTTACTTGAAGTCCTGCTCCTAAAATTCGAGTCAGAAAAAATAAACTTCATCTTTAAAATCTTCTTTAATTTGAAACCAAAAAAGGTCTTCCTTCTCCACCATGATCCTATCTCTACATCAAAGTCCATACAAACTGATGATTTATCTTTAGAAACCATGAGGAATGACAGTTCTCATAAAACACTATTCTTCCTTACTTCAGTTCTAAATCAAATGAGCCAGACAGGAAACCCCCTTTAACCACTTGCTTATTCTATTCTTTAACTGTTTATCTAAGTTGTGTTACAAGCAGGTTAGATCTGTAATGAATTAAAATCAATATTTAAGGACGTAATATAAGTTAAATATATTGTTAAGCTAATTACTGTTTTATTGTGAAGGCATCTCTGGCGAACAGCGGCCTTTGGCTTTTATTTTGAAAGGCCGTTCCGGAAATATACACCGTAATATGAACAGTGAGTTTGACTTCTAGAAACACGGAAAGTTACGATAATAATCATTCTAATGCATTAACTAAAGTCATGAAAGAGACGAGGGGGAAAGGCGTGTGGAAGCAAGCAATAAACTGAAAATGCCACCAATCCTCTGTTTTAACGTGATGGCGCACATTGAAAACCGAAGCGGGCACAAGCACCCCTGTCATATAAACATTAATAGATTCCTTCTGACTGACAAGCGTTCAAAAACCCTTCTGCTTATCACTTAGGCTACTACTTTTTGTTTTATTCATAACCTAAAAATACAATTGTGATGAATAGCTTGCTCTTTTTCTGATTGAAACAAAGGGTCTACTCTTCTACAATCAGAAAGTACAAATACTGGCTCCGGCTGGAGCTCTCAGCCTTTTCAAGAG
>NW_027262654.1:0-25925 GCF_902827115.2 Pseudochaenichthys georgianus | reverse complement strand
CTCACATGTTGAACACAAATACCTGTACTTTCTACTTCTCACATGTTGAACTCAAATACCTGTACTTTCTACTTCTTATATGTTGAACTCAAATACCTGTACTTTCTACTTCTTACATGTTGAACTCAAATACCTGTACTTTCTACTTCTCACATGTTGAACCCAAATACCTGTACTTTCTACTTCTTACATGTTGAACTCAAATACCTGTACTTTCTACTTCTCACATGTTGAACCCAAATACCTGTACTTTCTACTTCTTACATGTTGAACTCAAATATCTGTACTTTCTACTTCTCACATGTTGAACTCAAATACCTGTACTTTCTACTTCTTACATGTTGAACTCAAATACCTGTACTTTCTACTTCTCACATGTTGAACTCAAATACCTGTACTTTCTACTTCTTAAATGCTGAACCCAAATACCTGTACTTTCTACTTCTTACATGTTGAACTCAAATACCAGTACTTTCTACTTCTTACATGTTGAACTCAAATACCTGTACTTTCTACTTCTTACATGTTGAACTCAAATACCTGTACTTTCTACTTCTTACATGTTGAACTCAAATACCTGTACTTTCTACTTCTTGCATGCTGAACCCAAATACCTGTACTTTCTACTTCTTACATGTTGAACTCAAATACCAGTACTTTCTACTTCTTACATGTTGAACTCAAATACCTGTACTTTCTACTTCTTACATGTTGAACTCAAATACCTGTACTTTCTACTTCTCACATGTTGAACTCAAATACCTGTACTTTCTACTTCTTACATGTTGAACTCAAATACCTGAACTTTCTACTTCTCACATGTTGAACCCAAATACCTGTATTTTCTACTTCTTACATGTTGAACACAAATACCTGTACTTTCTACTTCTTACATGTTGAACACAAATACCTGTACTTTCTACTTCTTACATGTTGAACTCAAATACCTGTACTTTCTACTTCTTACATGTTGAACACAAATACCTGTGCTTTCAACTTCCTATTGGTTGGAACACGATCCGTGTATCCATCACTTCCTGGTCTTCTCTGAAGAAGAGGGACCAATGGAAACGTTGTCATGTTGCCGTTGTTCCCATGGAAACATTCATTATCTAACAATGACATTATTGTTCTATTGATATAAAGGGAGGTCAGGTACTCTTTAAAGCAGCTGCTAGCTATGTGTACTTTTTACTGAAGTACATTTCAAAGTATTTTTAAACACGAGTATCTGTACTTCTACTTGAGTAAATGATGTGTGTACCTTTGCCATATCTGGCCACAGACAGAAAGCAGCAGGGGGTCAGACTCACCAGACCAACAGCCCCATCAGAAGCAGCAGCAGCGCCACCCTCGCACATTCACATTTAGACGTTTCTGTCTGATGCTGCAAGAACATCGTCAGGTTCAGCAGAGTGGAGAGAGTCCCCCATGTAGCATATACTGCCACCACATTCTGTACCTGCATCAAGGAGAGAATGATATCAGTATGTAGCGTCTCTACTTTAAAGAGTCCTCTCCTGCTGATGTTCAGGTGTATATCAGTATGTAGTGTCTCTACTTTAAAGAGTCCTCTCCTGCTGATGTTCAGGTGTATATCAGTATGTAGTGTCTCTACTTTAAAGAGTCCTCTCCTGCTGATGTTCAGGTGTATATCAGTATGTAGTGTCTCTACTTTAAAGAGTCCTCTCCTGCTGATGTTCAGGTGTATATCAGTATGTAGTGTCTCTACTTTAAAGAGTCCTCTCCTGCTGATATTCAGGTGTGTATCAGTATGTAGTGTCTCTACTTTAAAGAGTCCTCTCCTGCTGATGTTCAGGTGTATATCAGTATGTAGTGTCTCTACTTTAAAGAGTCCTCTCCTGCTGATGTTCAGGTGTATATCAGTATGTAGTGTCTCTACTTTAAAAGAGTCCTCTCCTGCTGATGTTCAGGTGTATATCAGCATGTAGTGTCTCTACTTTAAAGAGTCCTCTCCTGCTGATGTTCAGGTGTATATCAGCATGTAGTGTCTCTACTTTAAAGAGTCCTCTCCTGCTGATGTTCAGGTGTATATCAGCATGTAGTGTCTCTACTTTAAAGAGTCCTCTCCTGCTGATGTTCAGGTGTATATCAGTATGTAGTGTCTCTACTTTAAAGAGTCCTCTCCTGCTGATGTTCAGGTGTATATCAGCATGTAGTGTCTCTACTTTAAAGAGTCCTCTCCTGCTGATGTTCAGGTGTATATCAGCATGTAGTGTCTCTACTTTAAAGAGTCCTCTCCTGCTGATGTTCAGGTGTATATCAGTATGTAGTGTCTCTACTTTAAAGAGTCCTCTCCTGCTGATGTTCAGGTGTATATCAGTATGTAGTGTCTCTACTTTAAAGAGTCCTCTCCTGCTGATGTTCAGGTGTATATCAGTCATGTAGTGTCTCTACTTTAAAGAGTCCTCTCCTGCTGATGTTCAGGTGTATATCAGCTATGTAGTGTCTCTACTTTAAAGAGTCCTCTCCTGCTGATGTTCAGGTGTATATCAGTATGTAGTGTCTCTACTTTAAAGAGTCCTCTCCTGCTGATGTTCAGGTGTATATCAGTATGTAGTGTCTCTACTTTAAAGAGTCCTCTCCTGCTGATGTTCAGGTGTATATCAGTATGTAGTGTCTCTACTTTAAAGAGTCCTCTCCTGCTGATATTCAGGTGTATATCAGTATGTAGTGTCTCTACTTTAAAGAGTCCTCTCCTGCTGATGTTCAGGTGTATATCAGTATGTAGTGTCTCTACTTTAAAGAGTCCTCTCCTGCTGATGTTCAGGTGTATATCAGTATGTAGTGTCTCTACTTTAAAGAGTCCTCTCCTGCTGATGTTCAGGTGTATATCAGCATGTAGTGTCTCTACTTTAAAGAGTCCTCTCCTGCTGATGTTCAGGTGTATATCAGCATGTAGTGTCTCTACTTTAAAGAGTCCTCTCCTGCTGATGTTCAGGTGTATATCAGCATGTAGTGTCTCTACTTTAAAGAGTCCTCTCCTGCTGATGTTCAGGTGTATATCAGTATGTAGTGTCTCTACTTTAAAGAGTCCTCTCCTGCTGATGTTCAGGTGTATATCAGCATGTAGTGTCTCTACTTTAAAGAGTCCTCTCCTGCTGATGTTCAGGTGTATATCAGTATGTAGTGTCTCTACTTTAAAGAGTCCTCTCCTGCTGATGTTCAGGTGTATATCAGTATGTAGTGTCTCTACTTTAAAGAGTCCTCTCCTGCTGATGTTCAGGTGTGTATCAGTATGTAGTGTCTCTACTCAGACCATGTACATGCCTAACCGATGGCTCACACGACAGTGAAGAGAAAACCCCAAAAGCACAACATGGCCTCTCAAAAAGCATGTCGATATACATATCCTCCAAATCCTGAAGACTTTGCGAGATACTCAAGTGCTGCACAGGATGCTGCTGGCGTGTCACATGACCTTATCAGTGTTCTTTAAAGTGAAGAGCAAAGCAGAGGAAGGGCTGGAAACCAATCTGGAGGTTTTTGCCGCAGCTTCCTCTGAACCTCCTAATCTCCGCCGGGCACCTTGTGCACGGCTTTACTCCGGACGTGTCGGAGAGAATTCCCTCTTTAGATATGGGTGGCGGAGGAGCGGCTTCTTTAACCTCACAGGGAGTCAGCAGTAAGGGAGACTTAACAAATGCAAGGCTACCAACTGACTGATAACACGTCGCTTTAAAGAAAGTAGTTTGACCATTTTAGAAATCTTTTTTTACTCCCAGAGTTGGTCGAGAGAACTGTCACCACTCTCATGTCTGCATGTGTGAAGCAACAGCTAGCGCTATGCTAGCTAATAGCACAATTAACCTACTAGCACCTCGAAAGCTAACTTTACTCAATGTTTTATAGCAAGTATGTCTCTTGGCCAATTTCCCAGAGTCCTTTAGTGATTGTGAAGTCAAACAGAAAGGAAGCACCAAGACGAGAAATAGTCCTGCAATTACCTGTGTCTTTGTTTCTATTTAAAAACCAATGAAACAAAGGTGATGGCCGGTGTTCATGGGTGGGGTTTAGGAGATTTGGGTGGATTTCGGTTGTTGTTACCATTGGATAAAAACAACTGTTTACCCCTGGTCTTTATGTTAATGTTATTTTATCTTGTTCTAATAACTTTTAAATTCTATTTTATCATGTTTTATCACCACTGTAAAGCGTCTTTGAGCACCTGGAAAAGCGCTTTGAAATGCAATGTATTATTATTATTAAGCTAAGCTAATTAGCCACAGATGTACCTTTATTTAATGTTGAAGCCATTCCTAATCCACATAAGAAAAGCATGTGGTGCTCTTTGCAACACAAGGGGGATTAAGTATAGCAAAGGTTAAATGGTAGTCTGATGAAAGCCAGTGCAAAAACATGCCCTTAATTAACCTTAACTGGAGAAGCAGCGTTCAGTTATTATGCTCCAAGTATCTGGAACTAAGCCTGCAGGTCCGCTGCAACTCTGACTACTTTTAAATCCAGAGTAAAGACTTTTATTTTATCGCTGCTTTTAATTGAACTATTCACATCTTAAACTGCACTGTAACTTTTATCCATGTATTTTCTCTTTTAATGTTTCTTTTATTATCTTTTCTTTTTAATGACTGATTTTAAATGCCATTGTCTTAATGTCTTTCGTTGTTTGCACTTTGAATTGCCTCGTGTTGAAAGGTGCTATATACATAAACGTGCCTTGCCTTGCCTTAACTACACTCCACCATGTTTTAACTAGCGTTTTAATTGCGGCGTCTATAAACCAAACACTTCCAACCTTTTTTAACACGTTATTCCCTTTGAAGCCGTGCTGTGATGCAACAAAAATAATAAATGTCAAAGTCCGAACATCAGGAATGTTCCTATAAAACAGTCGTTACCAGTATCCTGATGAGCCAGAGGTCTGTGTTGTGATACTTGTGCAGCCAGGCTCCGTAGATCTTCAGGCCAGAGCAGGAGAAAAACAGGATCAGGTAGTGGCTGAGCGTCATTAATATGGAGGTTATCAGCACCGGCAGCAACAACCTACAGACAAGCAGATGTTCAAACTGCACACGAGCGTAGAAATACATCATGCTTATTAGAAATAGAGGACCTGAACTCACACACTCACTCTCTGTCAAGCAGAAACAGCCACATAATGTTCAGGCAGTTATTGATGATGAGAGAGACGTGAAATCCATAAGGCAGCACTGCAGGTGTGGTGTACAGCCAATCATACGCCGCCCTGCGGGGAAGCACGGGTAATATTGGATACAACACACGAACAAAATGCGCCTGTCGGGAAATAAGTGAGAGCTACTGTTATACTTTCTGGGCTTTCCCCTCTCCTGGAGTGAGTGCTATAGGTTTTAGTGCATGTAAATGGTCTGCAGACGCTAAAATCCCTGTGTTCTCCTCCATTGGACCCCTTTGTTTACTTCTGGAACATTCTGACATCACAATGGAACACTTGCGCTCCTATTGGCTAGCGCTCCAACACATTGTATTTGATAGGTTAAGGGGCGGGACATCTCTAAGCGGTTGACCAATCACAACACAGCTCTTGTTTTGGTTAGGAACGTCCAAATATGGAGCTAATTTCAGGATGAAGTTATTTCAAATCAACGTTGCCGCTACACATCTTATCTCTCTTCAATTAGATATTATATTCGTCATTTTAATGTTTTTTATGCTTGACTGTCTTTTTTTAATGTTAGTTTTGATATGTTATTTCCTGTTATTAGATAATTAATTAATTCCTGAAAGCTGTGTTGTTTTGTAGTTCCAATCTTTGTTAAAAAAAAAGGTTGTTTTTCGTGATATCGGCACTTTTTTAACAACTCCATAAAATGATATCGTTGACAGAACAATCAGATTTCCGGTACACATCGAGCAGCGACAGCAGCTATTAAACATTTCAATTTGTTGTACATGATGTGTGAACACGACAGATTGCACTACCTTCTGCAGAGTCCCACTAAGAAGTATATGTACATGGCGAACACCCAAACATATATGAAGTCCCACACAAACAGAGCCCACTGAGCAGGAGTTATGGGGGTCGTATACTTCACTGTCACATCCTCTGTTGACTGCCTGAAAACGCCTGTGTTGAAATAGGCACAGTTTAGTATTTAAAACCATCACGTTGTGCACAAAACAACCGACTTGGAGTGTCTGATATCACTCACCTGACTTTGCCCCGAATCCAGATAGAGAGTTAAACGTAATTGAGACTAAAAAGGAGAAAAATCCAGCGAACATGAGCACAACGCGGGCCAAGCTGTGGTTCACCATGGTGATGGTCGCAGGTCAAAGTCCACACGGGGGATTTACAACCACTTTACACCAAATATCACAAAATCACTCGTTTCTAGATATGTGAGAATCCACCGTTAGATCGATCCGCTTCAATAGTAAATCCAGGAGTCTGAAAAAAGGGACTGAAAGCACCTATCATTATGATTTGCAATTATGTGCTATACATGGTGTCATCCCTTTTTATTGTCCTGCACTCATAGTCTGTTATCTCTCCCGGTCGTAAACCACCGGCTGGTTATGGGGTAAAGAGTCAACGGGGCAGTGGGAAGAGCATCGTGACATCATTCAAACTAAATACATGTTTTTAAATCAGCAGGATGGCCTGGATTGTCGCAAATATAGGGATGTCATTCTGTAAATAATAATAATGTAAAAGTGGCATTTATTGAGTGTAAAGTCATTCAGGGCGTAGTTAGAACACAAATCTATTTTACATACCATTTATGTCAAGGGGGTCAAACTCCATTTCATCTCGGCCACATAAGCATTATGGTTGCACTCAAAGGGCCGGTTGTAACTTAAGACTATATAAAAATACACATATAAATATTCAATAAAATAACATATTATATTACATTATTGCAACTGCATTGGATTATTTTCGGATAGGATAATAACTTCATAATTAACTACGTCTGAAAGCAGAAGTCTAGGTCAAATAATTGCAAGTCTTTTCAGTGAAAATGTCACAAAATGATTTAAGAAGAAAAGCCAAATTCTGGGAAAAAAAGGAAGTGACATTTTGAAAAAAAGGCAAATTCTGAGAAAAATGTAACATTTGAGATGCATTGTGGGACATGTAGTTTATGGGCAACGTGCTTCAGTAAATCGGCATTTAACCGTATAATAAACATATTATATTCTTTGTAAGCTCTTGTGGGGCCACAGAAAATGAAGTCACGGGCCGGATTTGCCCCCCTAATTTATGTATTTAATATCAATACTTTTTAAAGAGTTACAACCTCAGCTTACCTGGAAATATAAATTCAGTTATTTTTTGTATTTATTTTTATTTTATTTCTAATTTAACTTCAAGGAAAATCACTCACACAAAAATGTAATTATGCAAAAAAAGAAATTGAGCATGAATGCATTGCTAAGTATTTCCAGCATTTAAAGGCACTATATGGTCAATAATATAACTTATGGCCCACAGTGAAAGTGTAAATTAACTGCAAGTGTGTGTGTGTGTGTGTGTGTGTGTGTGTGTGTGTGTGTGTGTGTGTGTGTGTGTGTGTGTGTGTGTGTGCGCGCGTGTGTGTGCAACACGTTCTCACTCCCATCCCGTCACATATTGACGGACGGTCAGGGCCCCTCCCCGTCGCTGTATTACGTACAGGGTACCCCTTTTACCCTGTGCGTAATATAGCGACGGGGAGGGGCCGTGACCGTCCGTCAATATATGACGGGATGAGAGTGAGAACGTGTTGGTGTGTGTGTGTGTGTGTGTGTGTGTGTGTGTGTGTGTGTGTGTGTGTGTGTGTGTGTGTGTGTGTGTGTGTGTGTGTGTGTGTGTGTGTGTGTGTGTGTGCACCTGCAGGTGTGTGTGCAGCTTTCCTCCACACAGGGGCGCTGTTGCCTGAGTCTCATGAGACAGTATGGCCAATGTATTTTTGATTTACCTGTCAGCGAGTTCTACATGTCCTCTTGATAATTAAACATTTAAGTATAACTACGTTTCTCTACACTCTGGTTTCACTACTTTTAATTAAGTTAAGGAGCTTTTGGATGCACAGTCTCATGCTTTTAAATAATTGAAACCAACTTGAAGCACTCAGTCTTGTGTCCCCTGTACATACGATCCAGTTATTCTGTGTTTGTGGACACTGCAGCTGAAGTTCAACCTCTCTAAAGGGGGCACTCGACCCAGGAAACAAGCCCCGCCCCCCGCTGGTTTCCTCACCCGGCACACCAGATGCTGCCATGTGGTCTACTTAAGGCTCTGCAATAATTAATGCACAGCTCGGATTAAAGGGTTTTATGGAGGCTTGCGCTCAACTATGTGGAAGTGTGGATGCAGATTGAGTCATAACACATGTGGGAGAAACAGCTCTTATGAAGTCAACAGTCTCTCTTCAGTGTGCGCGGCTACATTTAGCAAAAGATCACTTAACACTGCCGTTGACTTTTAAAATATTCAGCTTTACTTCTGATGTGGTAATCCCGCATTGTGTCTGCACGGCTCTTTTAAGTCCACTGCCTGATTGCTGCGACCCGTAATGCTGGCAGAGGACAAGGCCCAATTTGTCGGCTGCTCGTCATCTAATAACCGAAATCATATCCAATTACACGCCCGCCATCTTTGATCACGTACACTATGAGAGATATGTGCACGAGGGGTATTATAGAGGATCACTGTCACTTTGGTAGCACATTATGATTCCCTCTACGACTCGTGTAGCGCTTGGCAGCCGTACATTCACTCAGCGATAATGTCCAAAGTCGGGTAAATATTGAGATTTTGTCGACATTTTATTGCCAGCAAGAAAAGCAATTACCTTGAACTGACGGGGGTACACAGAAAGCCGTTTGGAGATCTTGAGCGGAGGGGGAAAAATGATAAATTGAAAAGATGTTAAAAGAGTCACGCATGCCAGCAGCTTCCCTGGCATCGCTTCTGTGCAGCCGAGATTGGACAATTGGGAATGAAGCGTTTGGTAATTAGGGAGCATGACTAACAAGCTGTGTGCACTCAGAGTGTTTTATCTCCCCGAAGCCGAGTGACTTTCACGCTTTCAGCTTTTTTGGGGGGCGACATTTGCACATCCCTCTAGAACCGTGACCAATAGTGGCGCTCTGTGCCAACTAGATTACAAATGAGGTTGGCAAAGGACAACAAAGGTGAATGTTGGATATTATCCTCGGAATGACATGAAGTCCTGAAACTGTAATTTAGACATTATTGATACATCTCTTCAGTGTGCCGAACCGTGGTATTACTGCTGTGCTGGAAATCAGGTTTGGACGGATAGGATAACTGGAGGTGTGTAAATGTACAATTATTTCTCAACGTCAACACTTTCCTGTCACCCTATAGGTGCTGAAAGTGGAGTGTGAAGGCAGGAGATCACAGGAAGCTTCAGACAAGCCAGGTGGTGTTGGAATAAATCATATATTAGACATTATATCCCATTAATCCCATCAGGACATATCCTGCTGATGTTCAGGTGTATATCAGTGTGTAGTGTCTCTACTTTAAAGAGTCCTCTCCTGCTGATGTTCAGGTGTATATCAGTATGTAGTGTTTCTACTTTAAAGAGTCCTCTCCTGCTGATGTTCAGGTGTATATCAGTGTGTAGTGTCTCTACTTTAAAGAGTCCTCTCCTGCTGATGTTCAGGTGTATATCAGTGTGTAGTGTCTCTACTTTAAAGAGTCCTCTCCTGCTGATGTTCAGGTGTATATCAGTGTGTAGTGTTTCTACTTTAAAGAGTCCTCTCCTGCTGATGTTCAGGTGTATATCAGTGTGTAGTGTTTCTACTTTAAAGAGTCCTCTCCTGGTGATGTTCAGGTGTATATCAGTATGTAGTGTCTCTACTTTAAAGAGTCCTCTCCTGCTGATGTTCAGGTGTATATCAGTGTGTAGTGTCTCTGCTTTAAAGAGTCCTCTCCTGCTGATGTATATCAGTAGTGTCTCTACTTTAAAGAGTTCTCTCCTGCTGATGTTCAGGTGTATATCAGTGTGTAGTGTTTCTACTTTAAAGAGTCCTCTCCTGCTGATGTTCAGGTGTATATCAGTGTGTAGTGTTTCTACTTTAAAGAGTCCTCTCCTGCTGATGTTCAGGTGTATATCAGTATGTAGTGTCTCTACTTTAAAGAGTCATCTCCTGCTGATGTATATCAGTAGTGTCTCTACTTTAAAGAGTCCTCTCCTGCTGATGTTCAGGTGTATATCAGTATGCAGTGTCTCTACTTTAAAGAGTCCTCTCCTGCTGATGTTCAGGTGTATATCAGAATGTAGTGTCTCTACTTTAAAGAGTCCTCTCCTGCTGATGTTCAGGTGTATATCAGTATGTAGTGTCTCTACTTTAAAGAGTCCTCTCCTGCTGATGTTCAGGTGTATATCAGTATGTAGAGTCTCTACTTTAAAGAGTCCTCTCCAGCTGATGTTCAGGTGTATATCAGTATGTAGAGTCTCTACTTTAAAGAGTCCTCTCCTGCTGATGTTCAGGTGTATATCAGTATGTAGTGTCTCTACTTTAAAGAGTCCTCTCCTGCTGATGTTCAGGTGTATATCAGTATGTAGTGTCTCTACTTTAAAGAGTCCTCTCCAGCTGATGTTCAGGTGTATATCAGTATGTAGAGTCTCTACTTTAAAGAGTCCTCTCCTGCTGATGTTCAGGTGTATATCAGTATGTAGTGTCTCTACTTTAAAGAGTCCTCTCCTGCTGGGAGTATCTTTCAGAAAAATGTGGTTCCTTCTTCAATTATATATTTTCGGAGACCTGTACAAAAGAAGCTCCGCCAAGGAACATAAAAGCTGTTTGGACAGGGTTTGTTTTTACCCTTAGTTGTTTGTTCGGTGTCCCAGCTGATTTTAAAATCCCATTCTTGTCACGCAGTTCCACACTTGCTGTCGTTTTGAAACTCACACGCCGTCATGTTTCTATTTTTATGCGGAGCACAAACTCCAGCTTGCATTACAAATGGTGCACCAAACAAAAAGTTAAATGGCTCTAAATTGAATGTTTGATATGCAGGAGACAAAATGGCAGCCTCATAAATATCAGCTGCAGAGAGATTGATGTCTGCTCGGTCGTCGCCTGGCCCCTCTGGTTTGTGAAGTGATTAATAATGCTATTACAGGATGTATCTCATTAAGGTAGCCGTGGTTACTGGTGGTGGTGGATATGGAACTAAATGCTGCCTCAAAGACACAACACGAGCATGTCTCTCCTCCACTCAGATTTCTTTCTTTCCATCCTTCATGATTCACTTTCATATCCCCCCCCCACACCCACCCCACACTTTCATCTCTGAGTTCAATAGTGTCAGAGCCATAAACTCCCAGCAGTACAATGCACCGTGGTTTAGTGGCATTGTAAGAAAGGAATTCTATAAAAAGGTATGCATGTTTTTTTGTATTACTCCTGAAAAACAATGCTTTCTTAAGTGTTATTATTTTTAATTTGTGTTAACGATGCATCACATTTCCCAGCAGTCTATTCTAATTGAATTTGAAACCCACACAGTTTGCGTTGCTCAGGGTGGGAGTATGTAAATAAATGTGTCATTATGAAATAAAAGTCCCATGAAATAAATAAATGTTTATTTAAATGTACATATTTATTGCCTCATTTATTTATTTCAGAATGTATTTCATAGGCATATTTATATATGTATTTAATTATTTATGTATGTATTTATTTAATTATTTATATATGTATTTATTTAATTATTTATGTATGTATTTATTTATTTAATTTTGGCTTAAATGGCATTCCATATTGGAGGGTTACTTGTTATCCATTACAATATCATTTTTAAAAGAATACAACCTACACTGAGTATCAAAATCTACTTACTTTTGGATTACCTCAAAATTAAATGCAATGCAACTGTATTACATGTCACCCGTTACTCGCTTATGTTAGTGTATCTAGAACCCTGAAGGCAGGAGAGGGAAGGGAAGCTTATAAAAGTTAACAGCATTTAATTACACAAAAGATGTGGTGGTGTACAAAATGAAATTGCAAGCGGAGACCCTCTCCCCATCTCCCGTCAGCCCAGGTGAGGGGGTAGAACATAGATATATAAACACTAGATGACTCACCCGCGCTGCTGGCCAATGGAGACCGACGTTGCCACTTGGCCGCCATCTTGCTGTTGCTAAATTACATCATTCTGGTGTCTGTGGTTATTTAAACATTCCCTAATAAACTTTATTCAGCGGCAATAAATGAGTGCTAAACCCAGTGTGCTCAGTGTACAACATGTCATTTCACCTTCGATTCACGGTTTGAAAATGTAGCATTTCGCCACATGCTAATGCTAACCGGAAGTGAAGCATTTTCAGAATAAAAGTACTAAGTTAATAGTTAGTGTGAACTTCCGGTTTTTCAGAATAATACTGATTTAAATTAAATAGTGTATTTAATTCAAATTACGCCATATCAACATTGATTTTAATTTCTAACACTTACCCTGCATTAAGATAGTAAAACACTACCATTTCTGCTTCTGGTTTTTGAGAATAGCAAGACGAATGTAACTTGAGTCCTTTCCAAGGTGACACTCTTTAATGAATAGAGAAGAGCCCCCTCTGACTCCTGTCACTTCAGCTGTGGCGCAGTGAATTAAGGGTCAAGCGAAAAAGTCCCAGAAGAAAGAAGAGGGGAGCGTTAGAGAGAGGGCGAAGAGCAAGGAAAGCGAAGGAGAAAGCTGTGCAGTGAAGCAGAGATAATGCAGTCACAGTTTGGTTTTCTACCTGCCAGGCTCCCGCTGTCTCTCTCAGAAGGACATGGCAGCTCCAGTGACAGAAAGTAACAACACATTGCTAGCGTCAATATACGCAACAGCTCTCTCCAGGGCGGTTGTTTTCATGCAGAAAGTCAAAGCGTCGGTGTTATAAAAGCCTGATGGCATGTGTGAGGATTGCTTAGTCAATGTTTCACTCCATAGGGAGACCTTCCCCGTAAATAGAGGGTCAGCGCATCAATATGTGCAGCCGCTCTGCAGCTATGTGTCCTTTCTGAGCTTAATGCGTGGCCTCAGATGGTAAAACAATACACACACTGAATGACTGTGTATTTATAATACTGACATCAAATTAAAAGGAGAGGCAATGGGACTTTTTGGGGTATATTTATGAAGTTTTTTAGCTGAGAATGGGCTGAAAAAATACTACTTTTGCTACAACTAGGCGTCTTTTAGCTTAGCTTAGCATACAGACAGGAAGCAAGTCTAGTGGAAAAAGCTATCAACGCTTGATTTTAAGCTGATAAGCTCGGCCTACCAGTACCTTTAAAGCCAACCACTCAACACGTTATTTTGTGTTATTCTCCAGCATACTGTAAAGTGTAAACCAAACTACGCTTTCACCCTGCTAGCAGTATGCTAAGCTAACCAGATCTCATTGAGACACAAGGTCAGACTACAGGACATTAAACACAGAGGCAACACTAAAATACAACACCGTAAAAAAAGTCAACCCACAGATGATTTCTCCAGCTTTTTTTAAACGAGTTTAAAATCCGTGATGGGTATCAAACTGGTCAGCTTAGTTCCTGCTGAAGTGTGTTCCAGGTCGAGGGGGCAGATATTAGTGGACACATATGAAAGTGGTCGATCTTCTCATCTAACTCTGGACTAGAAATCAGTTCTTTAAGTAACCAAACATGTATCTTTATAATATTATTTATTATGATTAAGTATTTATAAATTTAAAAAAAGCTTGTGAAATGTGAGAATTTGCATTTGAATTGTCTTCTTATGCAACGTCTTGACCCATCTTTCAAATTGTTATTTGCAGCCCTGGAGAAACCGTAAAATATGTAGAATCTGATGATCTATGAAGTATGCTAACTTCATGTAGCACTGATTGCCTCATTAAGCCACGCTGATGAGCTCCTTGCATTAAGCTGATTCAGGACTCTTTCTTTCTGCCTGATCCAAACATCTTGTTCCCTCTTGCCCAGCCACGTATTCTGCAGACAGACGGCTGCTCTAACATTCTCACTTGTGCTCTTCAATATTTAATACCTCACTGTGAATTTTCTTTTGTAAAGTTTAGGCAAGTGTGAAAAGCACAAGTCCCAAGGAGGGATGGAGGAGGGCAGGCGCATTCATGTGGGAAATAGAAAGTGCTGCCTGTTCTGCTCAGGAAGATGAAGGGTACGATTTCCAAAACTCCCAGCGGGTGAACAAAGCTGTTTCCACACATTGAAGTCTGCACAGTCCACATTAAAATACAGGCTTTTACACTGTACTGCATGTACACTTTGAAGAGTGGACGATGGAGGCTCGTGGATGAGCTTTTATTAACTGTAAATGTGTGTTTTACTGATGTTAATCTTGAGACTCCATCAGTTATTCCGCTATTAAACCACCACGTGCATTTATAGAGAACCGCAGTGACGCGTCCTAAAACCCGGAAGTAAGTTAGCATTTTTAGTAGTGATGGCGAGATGAAGCCAAATGAAGCTTTCCAGCCAATTGGTTCGCAAAAGGGTTCATCTCATGAGGCTTCATCATGGGCTTCATTTGAACCTGTTGGTCAAAGTGTGTAAAACAGGCAGATTGGACATCTCGACAGTGTGCTCTCTCTCATACCGAGTTCCCATTGAGTAAAGCCTTAGAATACCTCTAAACAACGAACATTAAATCATATTTTCATGTTAACAATATTTTATTTATTCCAGTTGAATGATTGTGATTGAAAAGCCTAAGGAGGCTGGTACACATTGCAAAGAGGGATTTGTATCCTTAATAATATTCGTAAACGTAACCATGTTGTATCCGGAGAAAGGCTAAACCATATCAAAGAATACATTTATTACATTATGTCATTTAGCTGTAGCTTTTATAAACAACAACAAATACGTATTGACGAGTCGTTGAACCAGGGACCCTGCGGTCGTGAGTCAACTGCTTTCCAGCTGAGCCGCAGCACACACACTGAAGCTCCCTGAAAACACTGCAACATATTTATTCCTGTATTTATTGATGTTTTTGTTCCTACATTTATTTATGCTTTTATTCATTGATACTTATGACATGTTCTGACCTCTATAAGTGAGGGTCTGAGCTCTCTTAATCCATCGTGTCACCGGGCCCGGGTACAGGAGGGGTAATATGGTTCTTATTATACATCCATGGGTATTGTGAGCGTTGTGGTTCAACCATAGACTGTATGGGTTCAACGGTTCAACCGATCTGAAGCGCTTCCTGAAGCAGTCACGTGGTATCGACAGGCAGCGAGGCTTCGTTTGTCATCGATGACGTCACTGGCCCAAAACGATACAAGCCTCGATACATGCTTCACAAAAAGCTTCGGGGATTACTCGACACACGCTCCGAAGCCTCGGCGCAATACATAACATCACTAATTTTTAGCACTTCCGGTTCCTTCGTCAAAAAGCAATGCATTTTCTCCATAGGGTTTTGGAAAATAGCTCGAAATAAGGTCTGTGGTGGACACACATTTAAGAGATAAATCACGTTTACGTGTCTGAAAAACGATGGTTGTTACCGAGTGGCTGAATAGGACTACAGAAATTGTCGAGGCCGTTGTACGTCATTACGCCGAACACGTAAACACCCCCGCTAAGTTTGTTTTCCACCGTGTTCTGCTTGAAAGCAAGTCCCTGCCTATCTTTAGTATCTGTATATATATATCTGACCATGAGAATCTGTATTTTTTAAATTGCCTTTTTTAACACCGTAGTTTTACAAATTATAGAATAATTAATTACCAGTGTTTTCCAATTTTACTCGGCAGTTCGTTTCGTTGGCTAACGTTAGCTAAAGCTAGCGCTACTCGTTAGCTACGCAATGGTTTGTTGCTTTGCTCCGGGTTGCAGCCACAGGTCGTTCTGTCGTTTCCCGGCCAATGTGTTCCAAAGGAGAGTCTGGATTCGTGCCATGAGGTAAGCTGACGTTACATTTCTGTCCATGTCACGGTGAAATGTAAATGATGGGTAGTGTATCGCCGTTTTAGAGATGGCGCTGCTGAAAAGACCGCAATATAAGTAAAGATAATGAATACGTCCTATTAAAACCTGTGTGGCTTATATGATAAGTCTAATCAGTACAAGCAGCATAACGTTTCACCATGTGACTAAAGATTGTAGTCAGGGAAATCAGTTTGACAGATTGAACTAATAACAAATCACCTCTGGCTGGCAGAGAACTCTCTGCTCCATAGCTTCTCTTGGACGTAACATCACGTGTACATTTTACATTTATATTCAATTTAATATTCCATCCCTCACATACTTTTGTATATATAATAACTTATATTTTGTTTTTCTTGTTATGCTGCTGCAACACAAACATTTCCCAAATTGGGATCAACACAGTAATATCTTATCTTAATTAATTAAAATATATAACTAGTATAATTAGTGTAGCACCTATTTTCAATATGGATTAATCTACCATTTATTTCTTTAGTCAATTTTCATCTATAAAAATGTCAATAGTGAAAATGTTCACGAGACAAAGTGCAAGGTTATATCTTTAGATGTTTTGTTTTAGCCTATGTACTGTATGTCTTAACGCTCTTATATGTGACGGTGTGACTTCCATGAGACTAATATTGTATATCTTCCCAACAGACGAGCTGACAGGAAACACTCTAACAACCACAACATTGCAAAGGCGAGTAAATGTAAATTAAAAACGATTCACAATTTCTTAATTTCTTCTTCTTTCTTGCAGTGAGGTGAAGCTGACCTTGCACTTGGTGCCAGTAAGGATGCTCCTCACGCAGGCTGAATGTTACTCCCTCCTTACTGACACAGAAGCCCTTGATTTGCAATGCTTTTCCCTGGCTCCGTAGGGACACTTTACCTCCAGACCGTCTGGAGATGCCCCCAGCACTCCTGATTGGGAGAGCCACACACCTGACTCATGGACTCATCTGGGTTGCAGTGGTGAATGCCCTGACGCCCTCACATTCATTCATAGTCCCCCACTGTACAGACACAACACCATCCAGGGCCTGTTGTTGCCCTAGCACCCTGGCAATAAGGGAAGCAGTCACACGCTTTGACCTCAGCTCCAAAGCTGCTGGTAGTCAACCTTCCTCTCCTGAACAAATGCCAGTTTGGGTTGGTTCGCTGACCAGTGGCAGCCGCCTGAATTGCCCTCTGTTGCTCCTCAGACAATGCCATGCTTGCCACAATTGCCTCAGGTCCCTGATGCCCAACAGATTTGATAATTTCAGGAACAGTAAGTGTTTCCAAGCTGTAGTGTTCCTCTTCTGGCTCGGAGGAGAGAAGCCAAGACATTCCTGAGATCCTGCCCCGGAGTCTGTCCCTCAGCCAGTCACGATCTTCGGAGGTGGGCTCTTGTCAGCGGGTTGAGTGACTTATTGGTTGGAGGAAATAGCTCCTCCACTGAATGCATACATTTAGCTTCCTTTGGCTTCTTCCACTGACGGGGTGTGTCAGTGCAGCTGAAAGTGTGGATGGCAAAGATGGCTAATGAGCCGCATGACTGCATTTCCATTCTCCACGTGGGCATTCACATTCTGTGGAGAGAACTCCCTCTTCTCCTGTAGATACCTGTGGGGGTGGGATTGTTTTATTATTTAAAATATATTTACATGTGTAATGCCTTCCCAATTATCCCTTTAATTGTTTATAGCCTACTGTATGTTTATTTCATGGATATTTCTGTGTTTTCTGGTGTGTACTATTTGTAATAAAGATTTCATGTGACACATAAAATGGATTTGTTGATGGGAATTAATGTGAATAAATTAACTTTAGGTTAACGGTACTCTTGCTATCACTTCTCACCGACTCTATAAACTTTGTCCCTCATGCCCTGACAACACCTTCATCTAGGCTGCACTGTTGTACGTGTCCTGACTTTGAGTGGTTCTCTCCTCTATCTACACTCTTCTTGTCATCTTTGTAAAACGATATCAGACTGGTCATTGACACAGCCATGACTTCTAGTTAAATTCAGTGTGGCTAAAATGAAAAGCTTTGTTAAAATATTCAAGCACGCGGAAGTCAAAGTCAGCTTTATTGTCAAAAATTCTACATGTATCCAGAAATATCGTTTCCCACAGTGTGACATGTATACATAAAACAAAGCAAAAAGGGCCTAGATAACCGGGGTATACAGTTTAAAATGTTAATAATATATTTAAAGTGTTCAAGTCAGTTGAAACGATCTTAAGTTGGCGTGACGTTGAAGTCGTGCGACCCTGCTGCAGTACTAGCTTGTAGTTCGTGTATAGCATAACGTTAGCATTTTGCTTCTGGCGACTAGATTTATGATTAAAAAATTATAAAAGTACGGTTCACAAGTGGAGATTATCCGGCTGAACAAAACGTGATCCGTCTCTTAAATGTGTGTCAACCACAGACCTTATTTCGAGCTATTTTCCAAAATCCTAGGGAGAAATCGCATTGCGTTTATGACGAAGGAACCGGAAGAAGTTTACTTCCGGGTTTTAGGACGCGTCACTGCGGTTCCCTAGAGGACTGATTAGTTCATCCTTGTATAGAGGGTCCCTTGGCCCTTTTACAACACGTCTACAATCACACAAAGCGATTCTTCAGTGAATCGACTGTTGTCATATCTGCATTTCTAAGGCTTTTTTTTTAGGCCTCATGACAAAACGTATTGTGTATTCCACCCCCTGCGTCTGAATTAATCAATGTCATTTCTATTCTTAGTTGTTCTACTAGTGTTTGGGTAGCTCCTGAAGAATCCTTAGTATACAGTAAACAACATATGGGTTGCAAAGATCAACACTTTCATGTGCATGCTGTGGTTACAGAGATATGTGTAGGGAGGAGGGGTAGTAGTGCACTTTCCTGTAATAAGAAAACCAAAACCAGGAAATGTGATACATTACTGTCTCTTAAATCTGCACTCCTTAATAAATAAATAAATACATTAAAAAATATATGTGTATGAGTACACTGATTTTCTTGGGCTAAAATATCTGCAAAATTAATTGGATAATTAGGAAATGCAACATGTTCAATTTCCCTTAATTTAACACCATCTGGTCTTTGCATTCAAATGTTCACACGAGGTTGGAAGTAAACACCGATGTTTACATGTCGCTTTTTTAGGCAGGATTTAATTTGCTTCAAACAACGAGGCTGGAATTAAATCAAGTCAAAAGAAGGGATAGAGTCTTCGAGGGAACATCAAAGGTTTGCAGACGTCCCTCTGGGCTGTTTCACGGGCATCGATCGGAAATGCTGGGTGGGAATGTGCTTACGGTCCATCCAGGGAAAGTGATTTCATCCCGCCTCACAGCCGAGACACGCTGCTAATCTCTCAAATCGGTAATTGTTCAGCGAGATTCAGCAGGAGGAAGGAAAAGATGGCTCAAACTAGGTGCTGCACAAACAATTTTGCTTTATTTGGGATGTTATGCAACGCAGATTCATTATATATCGTTAATCTCTTCAAGTACAATGTTTCCTAGTGTTATTTGACTGGTATTTAAAGCATACTCATTAGGTTTCACAGCCTGTATTTGACATGGCAGCCTCAGCAGAATGTATGATGTAGAATAATTAATAATTTAACATTAATATGGCTCGTGCTTAATCTGCCAGCCTGGTTAAATTGATTAATCAAATCAATTGAAGTGTAATTATAATCCACAAGATAACTCGATACATGTAAAGCTCTTTGCAAAATGTGCTGAAATTGAGTAGTAGCCAAAGGTGCTAGGCTAGTTGTTTCACCCTGCTAGCAGTATGCTAAGCTATCAGACAAAGCTAGCAGTATGCTAAGCTATGAGACAAAGCTAGCATCGCTCGCTCACTCTCACTGAATGACAGTTTGCTAGAAAATGTAAAAGACAGTGTGAATTTATTTGGACATTTTTATTTTGCTGACAATGAGGTGTGAAGATACCCTACATGTTAGCTACAGTTGCAGCTATCAGTCTTTTAGCTTAGCTTAGCATAAAGACATGAGGCAAGTTGAAAAAGCTAGCATTGCACGCTGTGAAGATAATATAAGAACTGACTTCTAGTACCTTTTTAAAGCCATCTACTCAACACATTATTGTTTGTTATTGTTCAGCATTTAAGCAATGAGTGCTAAGCTAGTTGTTTTACCTTGCTAGCTGTATGCTAAGCTAAGCTAACAAGCTACTAGATGTAGTTTAGTGTACAAATATAATAATAATAATAATAATGCATTACATTTTTTATTAGAGCGCTTTTACAGGTGCTCAAAGCGCTTTACAAGTACACATTACACATATTAGACATGTAAGAGTCATTACTGCGGACATTACCCACAGGAGCAAATGCGGGTAAAGTGTCTTGCCCAAGGACACAACGGCCTGATATATGTTGATAAATATATGTGATGATAAATAACAGTTTACATTAATATGGCCGTGCTTCATCTACCAGCCTGGTACATTTAATTAATCAAATAATTTGCTGTGTAATTATAATCCACAATATCACTCTGTCGACTGATATGTGAAAAGCTTAAAGAAGTAATGCATATTTAACAAGCTTTTGAATGGCTTCTTCCTGGTGGTTTTTTAAAAGAGAGCTGGACCGTTTAAGGCTATAACAAACTGTCAAAGTATGAATTGATGGTGATTGTGACGAGAAAGTAATCTATCAGTAACTTTGCCCTCTCTGTTATATTTAAAATGTTTGCAACTACCTCCTTTGCTTTGAATTATTGATAAATGGCTGGCTGTTGCATGCTGAGCCAAAGAGAGATAGGGAGAAACAGAGAGAAGGAGAGACATAAAACATGGACTGGACTCTGCCGTCTGAAAACATGCATGCAGTCACTCACAATTAATCTGAAATGTAAGACACTGCAGTTCTTCTTTAAGTAAACACATTAATTTGAAATCTTGTTGAACTGCTTGGTTGACAAGCCTCGGGGATCTTAGTTATTTCCAACAAGCATATCTGTGTTTCTCAGCCTCGAGGCGAATGTTGATCAAGCTATTTCACACACTTTGATGTGTAGGCTTGAGTGGTGTGGTGTGTGTACAGTGTGTGTGTGGGTACAGTGTGTGTGTGTGTGTGTGTGTGTGTGTGTGTGTGTGTGTGTGTGTGTGTGTGTGTGTACACAGTGTTCTTGCAAGATGCTGTGACGCAAATAAGATCACACATGCCTCCTTAGGGACTCACTGCACCAGCACAAGTTCCCTTAAAGACACACACAGATAATATTTCTTACATTTAAAAACCTATTAAAGACACACACACCTTCCTTGTTTCACACACACACACCTTCCTTGTTTGAGTCTTTAAGGACCGCTCTCAGAGATTTACTGCAGTCAGCTTTGGGTGACAGTTAAGTTTTCCCGCAGGAAACATCCGTCGTCATGCTCGGATAGTCGGGATTTTTTTTTGATTTTTGATTTTGATATACTTTATTAATCCCCTTGGGGAAATTGTTTCTCTGCATTTGACCCATCCTAGTGTTAGGAGCAGTGGGCAGCCATTTTGAACAGCGCCCGGGGAGCAGTGTAGGAAACGGTGCCTTGCTCAGGGACACCTCGGTAGCACTTGGTCTTGCCGGGACTTGAACTGGTGACCTTCCAATTGCCAAGCCAAGTCCCTATCGACTTCGCCACCACCGCCCCATTGGGATGGGATTGACCCATTACAGTTAAAGGTCAAAAGGGGGTGGTAAAAGCGAGACATTTGATGTAAATATTGCTCTATATTTTAACGTTTTAATAGTCCTTTTCATACAATTGATGTATCGTTTACAGTGTTCACGCATTCCCCATATACACCGAGGCGAATTCCTCGCATGTGTTAATAGACGTGGTTATAAACCTGTTTCTGATATACGGCACTGGTTCGTTCATAATACCGCATTTGCAACACCAGTCTTGTTATAGTGCAACCAGTCATTACACCTCTGCGTATTGTTGTCCTCGTCCTCTCCATCTCTCTCTGGGGAATATCGATTTCACGGACACTTTTAAGGGAAGGCCTAAATAGCTGATTGCTGCTTGATGAAAGGCTCCAGGCTGCAGTAACGTGTCCATGTCGAGCCATTATTTAGTGTCACATACAAAACGCTATCATGTCATTGATATCTCTAATATGTTATGCATGCCTCTTTACTGTGAGCGGTACTGGGTTGCAGGAGTACTACAGTATGTTAGTGCGTCTGTGTCTGTGATGATATGTGTATGTATTTTAATGTTTATTATGTTTGTACATGTATTCGGAACCGCAGGATGGAGTCCACAACACATCCCCTTATGGGCACAATAACGTATATCGTTTCGTACTTTGCTGTCTCCTCTGTGGGCTTAATAAAGGTGTTATGATTCTGAATGCATAACTGATCTGGTTTGAAGCCTTGCACCCAGAGTCCGTGCTAACACACCCAGTAAGCCCCATCTTCTTTATGCCTGTGCTGCTGTCGCCGGGTTATACCATTGAACTTTGTTATTGGATCCAGGCTGCCCGGCGGCAGGCTCTCCCAGCGGAGTAGCCTCCAGTCATTCATCAGGATCTCTGCAAGAGAGAGGCAGAGTGATGGGAGAAGTGTGTGTGTGTGTGTGAGTGTGAGTGTGTGTGTGTGTGTGTGTGTGTGTGTGTGTGTGTGTGTGTGTGAGTGTGTGTGTAAAAGAGACAGAGAAAGTACAACACAATGTTTGATTGGGATGTTAAAAACTGCACTGAAGGATCCCATACTTCATGACAAACATGTCACATTGTGAAATATGGGTTTAATTTGATTACATAACATTTAGCTGACGGTTTTATCCAAAGCAACTCACAATAGGTGCAATAAACCGTCAGGATACACGCTCACTATACAACAAGAACAATCCAGATATATTCACTTTAATCCAAACCTTTTTTTGGGTTGGGTTTAATTACCATGGAACAAGAAGATATGTAGATTGTGCTGATGTTAATGACAATTACAGTTAACAATTAAAGACAAATTAACATTATAAAAGTGAGTGAAATTACACAGAATACATATATTTTTTATATGAAAAAGCTCGTCTTCAGTAGATGAATATGTCTAATTTTATATAATGTACAAATGTATATTTTACGAGGCATTTTAGGTCTTCTCTTCCACTTTGTCTTAAACCTATCAAAGAATTCTCATATATAAACATCTTAAGGTCTATTCATTAGCCATGGATGGATTTCTCATGAGGATGACGTGTGGCTAATATCTATACAAATTAAATGCAGATAAGTCAGTGGATATATTTTAAATATAGTTACACTAATACACATTTGATATATGTGTATATATATATATTTAGTTATTTATTGTTTGGGTTTTGAGTTAAAAACATGTAGGCGTAACATTAGCCTTTAGCAATGCACCTGACCTGTGGTTTCTCCTCTTTTTATCGTGATAATCAATCTGCAACAACATCACACGTAAGTATAGTAGTCGAATTAACTGCGTATACTAAGCCTAGGCTACACTTCACATTTCTTCTAAGGTCTTCCTCCTAAATGCTTATTTACAGTATCCTTCCCCCATGGATGCATTTTGCTAATTTCTCATGAGGAAAAATGTGGTTTATATTTAAAAAATGCGAGTAATTGATTTATATTAAATCATTACAGTATATTAGTTATTAATTTGGGGTCTTTGAATCAACACTTGGGGTTTTAAATTGAAACATGTAGGAAATAACATTAGCGATTAGCCATTAGCCATTAGCCATTAGCCATTAGCTTCAACCTGCCCATAAATGCATCTGTTTCCAATTGTCTCTCTTTTCCCTGATAATCCCTGCAACAAGTAGGCTCATTTCTTACCTAACCTGAAGCCTAGGCTGTTTATAATTTAGTTTTTTTTTTAGCTAAAAACGATCTCTTAATCGCTTTATGTTGCATCCAGAGTGGAGCTGTGCAGATCCAGACGAGATCCATGCCGGGTTTCCCCCCCCTCTCTCAGGCATGTGCAGCCTGTTTCCCTGATGCCTCTGCAGCCACAGACACAGCGAAGCAGGAGGACTACCGTGAATGGGACCCTACTATCCAAGTATTGTCCGGTACGATAAAAACAACAACCTGACTTGTGACATTATCGAGGCACAAAAGCAGTGGCTTTGACATTCAGAGGATTATCCTGCGGGAGATTCTGGACGGCCTGTGTTGACAAAGGTAAGGAGCAAATGCGCAAAAATGTGTGTCTCGTTTCATTCATCCTGGAGGGACAGTGTGTTTGTCATCACTTAAAATGTCTCTGTTATCATGGCATGTTTCCTCAGACACTGTGCGGTCCTCGCGCTCCCGTTGCCTGTCGGAGCGCGAGGGACTGCGCATGCATGTCCACAACTTTCTTATTAGCCTGGACACTGAGTGTGAGTTGTTAAGACTTCATTTAGCAACATTGCAGTAAATGATAACGAGGTACACAATATCCCGGCATCAACCAATCCGTGCGCTTTGAGAACAACCGCCTTTCAAAGGGCCTTTTCTAATAGGAGGATAACGTGTACTATTAACGTGCTTTCTTTGGGCGAGATGAACACAGTGTAGAGGTAAGAGAAAGGGCAGCTTCCACTTGTGGTTCGATGACAGTGGACAGCAGGGTTTGAGGTGTTTTTCTGGTGTGTGTGTGTGTGTGTGTGTGTGTGTGTGTGTGTGTGTGTGTGTGTGTGTGTGTGTGTGTGTGTGTGTGTGAGAGAGAGAGAATCCAGTCATTAAAACACTGCCCCAAGTAGTAGCCCGTGAGTGTCAGACAGCATTACATCTGTAAATGACTCCAGACTAACTCCAGCTGCGACGTGAGTGGATCGCTCGTCTGACGTAAAAGCACAACTAGTCCGTCCAGCAGCACAAAGCTGTGCGGAGGGAAATTATACGCCATTAGCACAGACTGTAATTAGTGTCGTGTGTGTGCCGGGAGTCAATTGGAGGGAAAAAGCAATTGTTATTCTCGCAGGTGGAGCTGGACTCAAGGATGACGGGAAGGCGAAGGGATCAATCAATTACAAAGAAGCTATTAGTGCCCACGCGAAATGAATTAAGCGCTACAGGAATGGGAATATTGACTGAAGGCCACGCGGACCCTCCGGATTTGATCATTTGCTACAGGATAAGAGGCGTATTTAATGACCCCCCCTTCTCGTTATCTTCTCGGCAGACATTTCTTTTTATCTCCAAGCAGCAGCCTACAATCTGTTGATCTTCCCTCAGTGTGTCCTCTTTGTAAATGTGCACACTTTCCCTGTTAACCCCCCCTCTAGCATGTGCTCCCCCCCCCCCATTAGAGACCCTATGCATCTGTATGACTGTATAGATGGATCTTCAGCAGCTCGTCAGCTAATGATGGACTCTCCACCTTGTGCCCGTGCTTCATTAGCCTCCTCTTTGTCTTCCAGCTGTTATCATCTGTATCTCCAGCTCAGTCCCCTCTCACATGATAAGGGTCTTCACCGTAGCTTCAGCGGCTCCATGGCACTTCCACATCGCTGAATAATGTCTTGGCACTTCCAGGTTGGAGTGTAACTGAAACCAGCCATTTAGATCCCCAATATGTGATTACTTTATCCACAAAACATATATCGGAGAATTTACAGCGATTTCTTTGGAGCTTTCCGAACAGTGAGTGCAAGTCTCACCGCAGGGGGTTAAATAATCATTTAAATTCAAATTACGAGAGCACACATGCGGCGAGAGCTGGTGAGATATCTAACATTTGCGAGTAAGCCTGTCAGATGGGCAGCTACGGTAACACAGGTCGATGGAGAGAGAATTAGGTAGTTTGATTTACAGAGAGAGAGAGAGACAGAGAGAGAGAGAGAGAGAGAGAGAGAGAGACATACAGACAGAGAGAGATACAGACAGAGAGACAGAGAGAGAGAGAGAGAGAGACAGAGAGAGAGAGAGAGAGAGACAGAGAGACAGAGAGACAGAGAGAGAGAGAGAGAGACAGAGAGACAGAGAGAGAGACAGAGAGAGAGACAGAGAGAGAGAGAGAGAGAGAG
>NW_027262653.1:0-25676 GCF_902827115.2 Pseudochaenichthys georgianus | reverse complement strand
TTTAACAAAATAATGTTGGTTAGTCCACAACTACTGTGCAAAAAACATCAGGAAGCCTGCCGGCTCCAAAAACGAACGGGAGGAAATACTCTCGATTTTTCATTCTAATTTAATCATCATCTTCACCACGATCATTTATGTTTATGTTCACCGAATTGACATGAAAGCACTGACAAATATGAATATACTGTCGTCAACTTCATTAAAACGTTATTAACGTGCCTAAACTCAGTAATTCACTAAAGCTATTTATATTTTAATGGAGCCTCATCAGGCAGATCAGGGTCCCGACGCGTAGCGGAGGGATCTTGATCAGCTGAAGGGTGTTATTTTCCCCATAATGACCAAGTCGCTCCACATTATCCCGCTTATTACATGACCACATTCTCAACAAAGTAACGACATGACTCCCAATATTAATTGAAATGCCTTTATGGATTTAGAAAATGTTTTTATTGATTTAAAAAATAGTTGTTGTATGTATTGAGTTAAATTGACATGCATCCGCTAAGGCCAATCAGCCACAGCTCTCTCTCTCCCCCCCCCCCCCCCCCCGGACTTCAATACAGCTACACCATTGTTTGGTTTCCATGGTAGCGCGTCTCTTTAGTAGCGTGGGGATTGTTCACAGAAAACAGAACAAGAATCGACAACTCCACCCTCTGCTCACTCCTTTCCTGTAAAATACAGGTCCAGCCAGGCAAAACAGTGCACTTCTCTTTCCCGCACTACTGTGACAGACCATGGGGCTGGGTCAGCCACTAACATATTCAGATTTCTCTATTCAAAAAGAGAAATATGAACGTTAGTTTTTAACTGAAATGATCAAATAAAGTCAACATTTCACAGTGTTTACAAACATTGACCATACCGTTCACCAGCCCCACCCCCCTATGCCTATGTATGTTGCGAACATACATAGGCCCCTGTGATCTCTCTTCTCCAGCAGTCTGGTTTGTGTTCGCATATTTATGCTGTCGCAGTTCCTGTTGTTTCTATCACGCATTGCCGGTATGAAAGGGTCTGTGCCGGAAATATCAAACATTTAATATAAGTGAAAAACAATGAACAAGACTTAACGTATTCATCATAATTAATTATATTTATTCCGTTTGGATGTAGGATTTTTGACTTTGTTTAGAGCAGTGATCTTCTCTTCCTCTCTGGAGAGCTAAGCGCTGTCAGACCGGACCTAACCCTGAAAAGTATTATCATCTGAAATTAATCATTATGTTATTAGTATTACATAAATATAAGTATTTGTACAACTTGTATTTATAAACACTCCGTTGTAATTATTGATGCATAAATGTGTTCATCCATTCAATGTGGCATCTGCTATAATGGGGTTAATGTATGATATTACTTTATGATAATTACATTTTAATTTTATTAATTTCTTATTTCATAGAAACTTATCAAACATGTAATTAAAGAATGGTGATATCAGTGATAGATGTTAAGGACTAACGTTTATAATAAATAGCCTAGTATTTATCCATATTCATAATAAGTAATGTAAAAGGTTCATAAAATAAAAACACAACACTGTCATTGCAAGTCACACTCAGTTGACTTTTATGTTCAACTGCTAAATTCGTTACTGATAAAGAAGGGCTTCTAACTAGTTACCTTAAATAAACTCACCAATCACGTAAAATGATAAAATACGGCGAAGATATTAAAATATATGTGCTTCCATTTTTCATACTTTTGAAATATATTTGTATTAACTTTATATCATCGTATCTCCGTGTTTACTGGGTATTTTTTTGCATGAAACAAAGACTGGCATAGTTTCAAGCCAGTACTTGTAAGAGGGTATATTTTGGTTTTACTGTATTCCTACACTACACATTGTTCTTGGATTTTTACACCCTTGGATTTTAAACAAAGTCACGTGACCACAACACTATTATAATTAATATATAGGCTATTTGTATTTATTTTAGGATCTTAAAATCAGACCTGTTTTTTAAATGAAATCTGACGGCAGGCAGCTCTGATCACCTATGACAAATGTGCCACACCTAATCAGCCACAGCTCCCTCTATGCCAGGGGTCTTCAACTAAAATTCAACGAGGTCCAGTTAGAGAAAATCTCCCCATGCAAAGGTCCGGAACATCAAAATGTCTAACTTGCTTTATGAATTAGTGTGATATATATTGAAGTGACCTGTAGCTTTATCAACGTCTGCATGTAATCAACAGCTGATTGCCAATCAAATAAAGAAAGTACAATTCAAAAACAACTATTTATTGTCAATTAACATTGAACTATACAGACATACAGTAAACACTGTGGATATGTGTAATGTTCCTCTCGGGCTGCATTTAAAAATAAAATAGAGAAAATAAATAAAATAGCTTTTGAAAATGTGTGCATCTTAAAAGTGCTTAATTTTAGATAAATAAAATAAAGTGTAGCAGCAGCTTGAGTTTCCCTTTTTCTTTGTTAACCGTTTCACATCATGACTTAACAGTTTCAGACGATTATAGAACAATATCAGTCTTTACACATCATAACAATTGAACAGTTTAAAAGTTTCTCTTTCTTTCCCTCTTATATTGCAGTCCCTCACTCACTTTTTTTAAATTCAGTGCGAGAATTGAGCTGGAGCTTGTCCTGCCAGGAGTTTGTAAATCTGGGCTGAAATGGTGTCAGGGCCATTCTCATACACACATGCAGGTGCTCATTGGTTACAGTGATGCAAACACAGGTATGGTGAAAAAAGAGAGAACTATTCGAAGCAGAAAAAAAACGGCATAATATACCATCTGACAAAGGCCTTTGCTATAATGCTTCAATTAACTGGCTATTCTTTATAATATACTCAGATCAATAGTTATAAATCAAGGGTTTTTATTATTATTTACAGCAGGGGTGGGGAACCTTTTTCCTTTCAATTTTTACAACATCCTCCGAGGGCCGTACAAATGATTGAACTCAACCTCTGCTTAAAAATAAATAAAATCACAGCCCATTCATTTGGCCTTTCTTTCATGCTGTGCAAAGAAAAAGCAACCTCTTAATCCAGATATCTCACTATGACTCGCGCATGCATGTGAACGGTGTGGCATGACCACCAAAACAGAAAGATATGGACACAAGATGTGTGCAAATGTATTTAGTTTCCTATCCATGTGAACATGATTTAAGTGGGGGGGACCTAACCTCCTCTAGGGGGGTTCATATATTTGTAAATATTGAAGTTAAAAGCATCAATCTGGTGCATTTTGAGAGCAACATTAGGAGATCTATGGATACATCTCTCAACACCCATATGAAACAGAACTGTAAGCAGATTTTTCTTTTTGGATATTTTACAAATCACTCCCCTTTGTTTTAAACTCTATTCTTGTTATTTTTAACAACTTTTTTGTTACTGTCATATAGTATTTTATACCTGTTTTTCATTTAGTCTCGCGGTGGACCCGTTCAAATCCAGTTTTGGACAGTCTGCCGTGGTTCCATTCCATTTCAAGTGCTGTTCGAGGCTCGGCGTAACCCTCGGAGCACACTCTCCAATCACAGAGCTTGAGGACTATCACGGGGTTTGTCAAACCACATGGTGTAGTCCAAATGATAGCTGGGGATTCTGGGTAGTGTAGTGTCTTCTGCCATCCTTTACTCCGAAAACATATTTGTTTCTCCGAATCGAAGAGGAAAAATACAAAAGCATTGCACACAATTTAAACCAATCAATGTTGTGTAATTAACAAGGATAATCTGGTGTTTTTTAGTCGATGAGTAGTGCAGATATCACTGTAAAATCAATCGACAGTAAGGGGAATACTTACTTCCGGGTGTACAATTCTCCGTTATCCAATGGGAATGGACGCTCACATTGCCTTTTAAGGGCAGCCGACACAAACGAATGCCGTGCTTCCATGAGCGTCAAATCCCGACGCAGATGGGAATACATTGCAATCAGTTGAAAGCTATTTGCGTCCCTGTATGAAGCTGAAGGAGCCTCGGAGCGTCACAACTGCACGCCACGGACACTGACCAAACGTCACTCCTGGACGATTATAGAGTGAGAGTGTGTTGAACCAGCAGCTTCCTTCCGGGTTTTAGGATGCGTCACTGCACCACTATAACACACATCCACAAACTTCACAGCGGGCGGATCACGAAAATAAAGCCCACCTTTTAGAGGGAAGATGTGATTGGTCAATTGTACTGTCATTTGACATTACTCTCGCATTGAGTTACTATAGCAGGCCCTCTGTGAATGTACAGAGGGACCAACAAGCTCTCCCGTCTTCACTAGAGATGGCAAATTCGGATCCTTTTACGGACTCAGGGTCTTCTGAGTCAGTCATTGAAGAGATCCGGATCATACGAGTCATTTGAGTCATATGAGTCAGCATCACCAAGAGCGTAGAAATCCTACCGGCGAATCTGAGTCTGCTGTTGACTCGTGCATGACGACGAGTCTGCTGGATCTCTGAGTCAGGATTTGCGAATCTGAGTCTGTGAAGTTCCGCTGACTAACTCGTAGGCTACTGGTCTCTCTCGATCATTGTCCTGGATTCACGGATTCCGCGATTTTGATTAAGTCCATTATGTTTCCGGCTCTAAATGAAGTTTCAGTGTATACTTCTAACAAAATTGTCATGTTGTGCAACAGTCTCCTGCGTGTCATAGCTGCATTTCCAATAAGGATCTTACTTCGCAAAACGTTTATTTTGAACATAGCACACAAACAATGACAAATGATGGAGAATTGCAAAACAGTTAGAATATATAAAATGTCTTAATTATACAATTATTTTTATTAAATTAAAACACAATTGTGAAAAATTAGCTTAAGTACAGGAACATATTAAAATAACTATATACATATAATGCAAAAATCAAGCATATCTTTTGCCAACAACTAGGGATGATCCGATCGCCAATTTCGGGGCCGATCGCCGGAATCAGTATCGGCTGATACCGATCGCCGATCCGATCGAGTGGGCGGGGCCTAAATGGAAGATTTAAACATCACTTTAAATCTTCCATTTACAGTGATGTTTAAAACTCAGTTAATGGGGCTCATTCACTGGAGCTTCCACAAACAACAATCAACTTAATTATTACATTCAAATGATGTACATTATTCAAGTTTACATTCACTTTGGAGAATAACACGGGAGAAATGAGCGGAAGCGTTCTCTTTTCCTCTCTCCCTCTCTCTCTCTCTCCTGACAGCCTGTCAGTATCTCATGCAGCTCACTGATCCAGTAATGAGTGACCCGACAATGAAGAATACATATATTTATAATAACTAGTTTAGCTTGTTCCAGAGGTGGATAAAATAGCTAAATGTGTTAGGTCTAACTCTTACGGTACGTCCACACAGCAGCTTTTCAAAAATCTTGAAAATCTTGGAGCTGGGCGTGTCTGAAAGCTTGGGGATTTTTTGCGAGCAACGCGACCAATCACATGAATCTCCCGCCCCCGACATACAAAGCAAAAAACCCCGGGGATTTTATGCGAGCAATATATATATATAAACTCCCCAAACAGGTGAAAACCTACCAGTTTCACCCACTGTCTCTGCCACCTCCCTCCATGCCTGGTTCCTCCGGTTTGTATCCCGTTAATAGTTCTGGTCGTAAAGAACCGGGTGATTTGCTTCTGTAATTTGTCGTTTGGAATATGAGGAAATGAACTGCGGTCTGGTTCTCCCTGTGTGTGTGTTTCGCTGCGCTTACCGGTCCGGCGGGCGGAGCTGCAGGATTTCTGCTTCACACACGTTGCATACCGCTATTTTACTGTCTTTTTCGGACACCTTAAAATAATGCCAGACCGGTGAAGCCATTTTGGCGAGCTTGTTTTGCCGCACACAGAGAAAAGTGTCATGTATTTTACGTCATGCAATCGGCTCTCGATGTTGCTTGCATTGTCAGTGACACAGGCTGCAATTTTGTCTTGAATGCCCCACTCTTTTGCAACCCGGCTCAACTCTTGCGCCAGATTTTGGCATGTGTGCTGCTCTGTGACAACAAAACAGTCCAGTAAATTGGATCTAAGTTTAAAGTCAGTGATATAGTGGCATGTCACTGACATGTAGCTTGTTGTTGTGTTGGAGGTCCACCAG
Organism: Pseudochaenichthys georgianus; assembly: GCF_902827115.2. NCBI lineage: Eukaryota > Metazoa > Chordata > Actinopteri > Perciformes > Channichthyidae > Pseudochaenichthys > Pseudochaenichthys georgianus. The sequence goes on along the minus strand of NW_027262653.1, from coordinate 19,584 downwards.
TCTGTTGTTAAACATACAGCAGGAGCAGTCTTAATCTGCTCTTCAATGTCAGCTCTGACCTTTTCTAAAAAGTTGGGCAGCATCCGCTTTGATATAGTGCCTCTGCTTGGCAGCACATACGATGAGTCCAGTGCCTCTGTGCTCTGAACCCCCTGTCTTCAACAATTGAGAATGGTTGACAATCAGTGACTATCATTTTAACCAAAGCCCGGTCCACTTTACTCTGTTGCAGTGGTTGAATGGGCTTTTTTATAAACCCTCCCATAGTGGTTTGTCTTGGCCTTTTTCTGGCTGCTTGTGGTGCTGTGGTGGTGGCTGTTGCAAGTTGAGTTGCTGTACTTTCCACACCTGAATCTGTGCAGGTTGATGCAGCAGATGCTGTTGCAGATGTTGTCGCTGCTGCTTCTGTTGTTGTCTGTTGAGTGTCTGCTAAAAGTGCAGTGGGGTGCTTAGTTTTTAAGTGCCTCCTCAAATTGGATGTGCTCCTTGCATTAACAGATATCAAGTTTTTGCAATACTGCAATCTTGCTTGTGCCTGATTTACTCCAACAAAATGCATCCATATATCACTTCTTTTCCGAACAAACAATCCTCTTATCTTTAGCAAATAATCCTCTGTCACTCTCTCTTCTCTTGTCACTTCTGTCTGAGGTGTTTCACAGGAGAATCTTGATCGTGGGGCATGGTGACAAGTGGGTGGAGGGGGACTACCACCTAACCTTCCAATCAGAAAGGTCTGTTATTGGGTCAAGGGGGCTGGTCAACAAATCACCACTGCAACAACTTCACCCAGTATCTCCACCCATGATAAAATAACTATGAAAAATAAGAAATTAATTAAAATGAACATATATACATATGTGTAGTGCTGCGTACCTGGACTCACATTCAGGTTCAGGTCCGGACTCAAGTCCAGAGGTTCAGGTTCAGGTCCGGACTTATAAGTCCGGACCTGAACCCATGGCTTGTGTCAAGTTGTGCGAGTAACTAAAGTGAACTTATTGTGAGCTAATTATCAATTGAAATTAACTCATAAACAACTGAAATTCAAACTCGTCAGGTTTATTGCGCTCCCTTCCAACTTGTGTCTACATTTCTCTAAAAAGTACAAATGTAAAAAAAACACTTTTTTCCACTTAGTCTACAAATGACTTATGACAGCAACTACAGTGAACTACTACAAAGTTCAATATAATAATAATGTTTACATTATACAGTACATACTACATACATAGTGATGTACATACATACTGTTAGAAATTAAAATCAATGTTGATATGGCGTAATTTTGAATTAAATACACTATTTAATTTAAATCAGTTTTATTCTGAAAATCCGGAAGTTCACACTATTTACTTAATACTTTTATTCTGAAAATTCGTCACTTCCGGTTATCATTAGCATGTGGGGAAATGCTACGTCTTCAAACCGTGAATCGAAGGTGAAATGACATGTGATGTTGTACACTGAGCACACTGGGATGAGCACTCATTTATTGACACTGAATCACGTTTATCAGGGAATGTTTAAATAACCACAGACACCAGAATATACGTAAGTGCTAGTTTTTTTGCGAGTCCAAGTACCGGTTCCTGACGTTCCGGTTTTAACCGGACTTGAACCGAAACTTTTTACAAGTCCAGTACCGGTTCGGCGTACCGGTACGCAGCACTACATATGTGGGTCATGAAAACAGTGTGTATGTACTGTAGATATAATCATATGCCCCCTCCCCCCACTATTTACTCATGGACTGCGTAATCATTGCAATACTGGTGTTTGTATGTGTTAAATGTGTGTAAAGTGGTGTCTTTTGCTTTAATAAAAAATTTTGATCACAAAAAAAAAGGGTCATTTTGCGATTTTGCGAATCTCAGTCTGCTGTTGACTCCTGCATGACGACAAGTCTGCTGGATCTCTGGATCTGCTGCTATACGGTTACGGCTCTGAGTCCGCACGAGTCTGCTGTGTTTTGCACAGTGAGTCAGGATTTGCGAATCTCTCAGTCTGCTGTTGACTTGTGCATAATATAGCCCCGAGAGCCGGGAGCTGGAGGAGGGGCTGCAACATGTTACTGTTAAATCTCTCCCCACTTTTGGCCACACCCCCTAAGTAAAATGTCTTCCAGGCCGCGGCTATGCTCGTGCAGATGACGAGTATGGATTATCTGGATCTGCTATGCTATTACGGTTAGGAGCCGTAATTTACGGTTAGGAGCCATAATTTACGGCTCCTCTGAGTCCCCACGAGTCTGCAGGAAGTGTCACTGATCTGCGTCCCCTGAGCCAAACGATAACTTCTGGAAGCTATCCTACTTGCTAAAGGGTAGGTAGATGGACTGGGGTACGTTGTAATGTAATTTTACATGTTATAAGGAGAGTAGCGAGTGACGCAATTTATAGTTTTAATTTGTACGTCAAACTAGGTGTAGGACTCAAAGGACTCGGGTTAATGGAGAGGGGAGACTCGTCACGACCAGCTCATTTCTAGGTTCCGGGTTAATGATCCGGATGAATCAGGACTCGCCCATCACTTGTCTTCACATAACGGTACGTCCACACAGCAGCTTTAGACAAATCTTCCACCGCTTCCAACGCTTCTCTTCCCATTGACTTTGAATGGGATGACGTCACTTTGCCTCGCTTTTCGCCGAACTGCATTGTGGGGGAGCGAAGCGAAGATTTCCAGGATTCAAAAGTTGAGCAATGTTCAACTTTTGAAGCTCAGCTGGAAGCGTCAGCCAATCAAACACGTTTATGCAAATCTGACAGTAGAAGCGCTAGCCAATCAAACCACGTGTAAGCAGGGAGAACCATTCATTTCCTCATATTCCAAACGAGAAATTACGGGAGCAAATCACCCGGTTCTTTACGACCAGAACTATTACTGGGATACAAACCGGAGGAACCAGGCATGGAGGGAGGTGGCCAAGACAGTGGGTGAAACTGGTAGGTTTTCGCCTGTTTGGGGAGTTTATATATATTGTTGGAGTCTACCGGACCAGGTCCGTCCTCCGCGCAGATCGTTTGGATATGGCCAGAGCGGGGTCGCCGTCCGGATCTGCCGATGACCTTTCTTAGTTCTGAGGGAAAAGGAATTGTGTCCTAGACACTATTCTCTGTTAGCTGTACAAAACTAGACTTTGCACTCCAATGGATTGTTTCTTCAAATAAGCACTTTATTACACAGTTCAACAAAGATATATCAATCCATACTATACCACAAAACGCCAGCGCCTTGGACCCCTTCTTGAGTTCCCACCGTGACAAGCTCGTCAGTGTGAGATCCCAGTTGAAGTGAGTCCCGAATTCTGAATATATCTTGTTCTTTATAGTATTTGCTGTGAAGCCCCCACCTTTGGTGCTCTCTGTGCTGCAGTCTGCCTTTTCTGCCCAGCAACACCCAGTTTTAGCTAAGGTCAGGCCAGGGCCATACTCCCTTTTTTTCTAATTACCTGTTTTAACTGGTTTTCTCACAAGACAGTTGCGCCTGGTGAAGATCAGGGCCCCACATACCGTACCATGGTGTTCTGTCCTTGAAGATAACAGGATGTAGCCGGCAGTAAACTTTAACACGTTATTTTTCCACTCAGACAGCTCAATGTTTTTAGCGTTTCCTATAACAGGATTTACTATATCTTATATTCACAGTTACTTTTTGCCTTATCTTTATCCTTCAATCCCCCTTTTGCCCCATTCTAATGATTGGGGCAACAAAACAACGCTATTGTTTATGTACATTTATGTCAGCTGTTTTAGGCTTCTGTCTCTCTTTCCCACATTCTGCCATACGGTGGTACTGGTGGTGCTGTCGGGAAAGTGTCCATTGCTGCTGCTTCTTCTTCGCCTTCCTCAATGTCTGGGTTGTTTTCTAAGGATAGCAAGGCGAGTTGTTGGCCCAGGGGAGTAGAAGGTGCTATGGCGGTACTAATTATTTTGTCCACCATTGAGCGGATACATGGGATGCAGCAGCACCCGCACAAGGTCAAAATTGCTGCAAACACGGCCATTGATATCTTGTGTAGTTTCATTTTGTGGGGAATTTGGATTACTACTTTGGTCAATGATTTGCCTCCCCCTTTCACCCACTATGATAATGATTATTCCAACAATGATGAAAAAAAAACAAAGTGTTAAGGCCAAGCAATAGAGGTGTTGGTTAGGTCCTTCGTTTTTCTTGTAAAGGTTCTTTGGTGTATCAGTGTAGGTGAGTGTCTCTTGTGTGGTGTGTGTATGTGATGCGTGTGGTGTACCGCCTACTTTGGGGGAGCGGTCCCTTGTTGTGCCTCCTCGCCGGCTGTTATCTCCTGGGCTGTCGTTGGTTCTCCTGTTGTCTCCTCCTCCTCGGAAGTTGAGTCGATGTCCACACTTGGGGGTTGGGGGGCTTCGGTTGTTTGCCTGATGTTCAGTTGGCCTAGGTCCTGGATGGTGTCAGCGAGGGTCCTGGTAGGTGCTGGTGCTTCCACACACCTGCTCCAGTGGTACCACGTGTCTCCTTTTCCGTCTACTCTGACTGCATGATCTGTTCGCTGGGTTACCTTGAGTGGTTCAGAGAACCTTGGAGCACACCACTTGGGTTTGATCGTCTTCAGGCGGACGTCTTCAGGCGGACGTATTCAGCGTCCCTGCTGCCCTCAGCTTCCTCTGTGTGTCCTTTGGCTCTGGCTGCTGTGGATTCGTCCGCGAACTCACAGCGTAGGCCCCTTTTAGGCCGTCCTGGCTTGCCGTGTCTTTGTCCCCCCGATCCGCTTACTGCGGATTCTGGGCTGCCTGCTAGAGAGATGTCTTTCAGATCCTCCTCCTCCGGCCCGCTGATGGCGGCTTCCGGGTCGATGCTGGAGAGATGTCTTCACGATCCTCCTTCTCCGGTCCACTGATGGCTCCTTCCGAGTCGACCTCCTCTGCGAGGGCCCCGTCCGTCCTGATGTCGTCCCTGGTCCTAGCAGGTGGTTTCCCCGCCGCACACTGGCACCAGCTGTCCCCCTTTCCTCCTATGCGGACGGCATGAGAGGTCCGCTGGGTCACTCGGTCGGGGCCGGAGAGCCACTTTGTCCTGATGACCTTCAGCCAGACGAACTCCGCTGTGTCGGCCTCCTGGGTCCCCCTTTTGGCGCCAGCAACCTGTGTGGAGAAATCTGATACAAATCCCTCAAGCCTACGCTCAGGGCTCCTGGGCCCTCAGCTTTTTGATCCTCCACTGCGTATGAATACAGAATTCCAACAAACTATCATCAAATGTCTTTCTATTATGAATTTAGATGAAATGTATATCCCCATAATGACCTAAACAATAAAGTTTATGGCTTTTACTTCTTTACCAGGCTAGTTACATCATGTTGTCTAAATTAAATTCTGTGTCATTACATTACTATGTTTTAGCTTTAACTGTAATATGTTCTTTCTACATTTCAAACCTCAGTTACTTTAATACCTGTTGAAATATTACAAAATGGTTTCATTATCACAGGTCAACTTCTTCAGTATTCCATTCTGGAATTACATCTCTCACAGTAGCCCCTAAAATAATGTGTTAGTCCAAAAGCATGCTTGATAGTCATTGTTTTAAATCATGCAGTTGCACTGATCACATGCAGACATACACTCACACTGTCAGGTTGTAAAGTCAAGTTTGGTCAGGTTCACCCCAGAGTCAGTCATTGTCAGTGCCTTCTCAAGTTACACTGTCGGTCAGGGTCAAAGGTCATTTGGTCTCAGTCTTTGTGTCGTGCTCTGCAGAGACTTTGACATGTCAGCATAGGCCAGTATCCTTTGTCTACAAAAATGTCATATATGGAGCGCCATCATTTATTAATTCACGATTACAACTATATTTTTCAAGATATCTCCAACCCCTCATTGGAACAGCTGTTTCCCACATTCCCTGCAACTTGGTACAAAACTCACTTCAGAAACTTGTGTCTATAATTATTTTCTTGAGTCAAAACATTATCAGGATCTGTAAAGCTCTGCTATGTATTTCATAACTCATTATATTAATTTATCTTCAATTCTGGTGCACTTAAAGAACAATGTTACCCTCTTTAACAATGCGTGGAACCTTGGGTGTCCGAACATGCAACAATTACTCCCTACTTTATCAAGGATTTAAAAACAGAAGTCATTTCGTATGTCCATCCGAAAGCCCTCCTATGGTAATAACTATGCCACAATGGTGAAACCAGCACCTCAAATTGAAATACTATATTTTGTTTAGAACTAGCTTTCCCTTCAACATGACCTATATAAAGAAATATTTGTCTGATCTTATAGAGCTGTTACTAAAACTCTCCCTTTGAACTGATCAATACTGTAACAAATTATAACACTACCAAATTCACACTTGAATAAAAACTCTAAAAGAATAATTTGTAAACATGATGAAAAGGGTTCTACTCTGTACTCCTAACTCCCAAACACCCACTACTTAAAGTCTAGTGCATACCTCCATCATGCCCTCCCCCTCCCTCATCAGTGTGTTTTAGGATGATTTTTCACTTCACTTTAATAGTTTTCTCTTTACCGCTATTTTTATTTGCCAATTGATTAATTCATGGTTAATACATCTTCTTATCTTCACTTATTTATCAAGTCAATTCAAGTTCTTTACAATACATTAGTAGATACCTTGTGGAGTATTCACAATAACTAATCCTCTCTAGGGTATGAAATCCGTTTATCTTTTGTTCATGATAACAATGGTATAACAACCACACATTTTACCCATAGCTAGTTTCTATAACAAGATTATTATGTGTGACATAATAATCAGATGTCTTGTTTGCTAAACAAGAATATTAAACTTTAATCTTTTCAGTATTCCAGACCATCATTTAAACAAGCAGCCTCCTATCTAAACACTAAGCATTAAGGTTTCTACACCACCCCCTGGGAAACTCTTGCACAATTATGCTGTAAAATCATTGCATCATTCCTCCAGAACAATCTGAGATAAGCATGTCTCAAGATCTTGTCATAATGAGCACAGTCAGTGATGCAGCTGTAGTCAGTGGCAGGGTCCCCAAAAAGCTAGGACCGGCCCTGGTCAGTGGGCTCCAAGGAAACTCTCCCTGGCTTTGGGATGAGGGAAGGAATCACTTGGCAGACACACGTTGTCGGCTGTACAGCAGAAATCCCCCAAAACCGCAGTACCTCTTCACACCACTGTTGCCTTGACAACGAGGCACAAGCATAATGTCAATATCTCCGATGCGTTCTTTGCACACTTCTTCTGTTCGCAGTGAGCAACTCTTCACCAACACACTGATTCAGAGAACCCAAAAGGTGGTGCAGAACTATCCAATGCTGTTGTAATCACATCCAGCCACTGAGAAAAACTCCATTTAAATCTCTCTCCCAACGGGTTGCAAAATAAAACGGCTGAGGTCAGGAATGCTGAAACATGTGAGTGTTAAAACAAACTAATGATGATAGTAGTCTGCCTATTCTTTATTACTTCAGTTATAAGTTAATAGGCAAAACAAAGACACCCTCCTTAACCACTATACTAATCTTTTATCTACTTGGTTAATTCTATTCATTTTCAAATTGTTTATCTAAGTTGTGTTACAAGCATGGTGAGGTTGTAACGGAATACAAATAACTGTATTCAATCCGCGCCGTATTTGAAAGCTGTAATGAATTAAAATCAATATTTAAGGACGTAATATAAATTAAATATATTGTTAATCTAATTACTGTTTTATTGTGAAGGCATCTCTGGTGAACAGCAGCCTGTGGCTTTTATTTTGAAAGGCCGTTCCGGAAATATACTCCGTAATGTGAACAGTGAGTTTGAATTCTATAAACACGGAAAGTTACGATAACAATCGTTCTAATGCATTAAATAAAGTCATGAAAGAGACAAGGAGGGGAAAAGGCGTGTGGAAGTAAGCAATGAACTGAAAATGCCACCAATCCTCTGTTTTAACGTGAACCACTTTTTACTTTCCCTTAACGTTACTGTATCTAATATAATTTTTTCCTTGAAATATAATTAAGTACAATCCTTAGTTAATGACAAATACCATGACATTCACAATGTAATGCAATGGTACCAATCAGTTCTCAAAACCACAAAGTGACGTAACTGTATCCTACAAAAACTATGCTAAAAACAGCAAATTATAGTTTCTTATTTATTTCAATATCTACTACTTCAGCTCCCACATTGATCTATTAATTCTCAATGTTATTCACTCCAACTTCAGACCACTCGATTATTCACACACTTGTTTTAAATTCAATGCTTTTTCTTCATGCATTTAAAGAGCTTACGAAATGAAGGACAATACTGTTCTTATTACGATAATATATATACTATTATTAATGGGAAATCATGTCATTCATGACAATATGCCCGCAGTATTTATAAATCGTGGTTTATTACAACTTTCCATGCTCACTTCCGATGTTACACGACCGCTCCGAACAAAACAGCTTTCGCCGGTTAGTGACGTCACGCACGTCACGAGTAGAACACCTGTTGAATAATACACTACCTCTGTGGCTGATGTCGGACTCTGGAGACAGAATCGAGTGACAGACAAGACTCATTTGGCGGAGATCCGATGCGGCAACAGAACACAGACTGGTATACATTTGACTTTAATTCATAGAGATTCTCAAAAAATAGTAAATAAATAATAATACATCGTAATGTAGCAGGCAAACTTGGCTCAGGCAACAGAACAGAGACTGGAACATACATTTGACTAAAATTCATAGAGATTCTCAAAAAATAGTAAATAAATAATAATGACTCTGCTGAAATAACCAGTTTAGATACATGTAGCTGGTCAGGCTGTTGTAAATTGACCAGCCAGTATATATTAGGCTGGAATGGTTGGCTGGAGAGGGGTTTTGGACACTTCAGCTGGCCAGGAGGGCTGGTTTATCCATCTATCACCAGCTTATGTTTAATAATAGTATTGAATATACCCTGCTGGGAGCTTACCAGGATTCCAGGTGACCAGCATACATTAAATACTGGTATGATTATTTAAACAAGAGAACATAAATATATTACAAAGATTCATTGTGTCATGTATTCTGGTATCTACAAAATAAAGACATTGTATAGTGTTCATAATAGTATTTTAATTTAATAAATAGCTAGTTAATATAATAAAATACACAGTAACAATACAATAATTATACAAATAACAACCAACCTGCAAATCAACCTACACATCAAAATAAATATATTATCTAAAACCGGTGCATTTGATTTAAAATAAAAGTAATACATAGAATTCAATATTTAAATGGTAACAAAAACCGTAACACTATGTATGATAAGAACAAGGCAACAAAGAAAGTGTTTTTGTTTTTCCTTGTTCATGTCCATAATGTTTCCCGTTGTGTAGCGTCCAGCCTTTCCCAATCTGACCTGCACTTCTGTCTGTTGAAGCCACTTCTTGAAGCAAACTGAAAAGAAATGTACAGATATAAGTACAATGTAAAAAGAAAACTTAATATTTACGTTAACATTTGGGCTGCTGTGGTTGCCAGAACCGTTAAAGTATAATACATTACAAATTACAGTTGGTTGGCATAGAGTCTAGACGTTACAGTCAACAATTGCTTATGGTGAATTACAATGGCAAAAACAAATAGAGCTAGTGTACACGGTGCAGCTGTATTATCTGGGAAATAGAAGAATCGGATCAGGATTCGGTATTGGCAGACAATCAATATCAAATGAATCGGATCATTATTAGCATCTGATCACCTTTGTCGACTTGCAGCCTAAATACAAAGATAACTCCACTCCTCTCCTACTACTCTTACCTCTAATAAGCCTTGGTAGAACTAGTGTCCGAGTCATAGGGTCCAGAGGCCTGTACTACGAAGCCGGTTCAACCTAACCTGGATATGTTTGAGTTAGCCGGTTGGCCTAATCCAAAACATACGTGCTCTCGCTAAACGGTCCTACGACGCAGGTTATCAAGTGGATCGCTCAAGCCAGCCGTGTCCTATCTAGTTAGGTGCGCGTTCACATGAAAGGGGTGGTATCTGGAGCATTCGACCAATCACAAACATGGAGAAGCGTACTGACAGTGCAGCGTCATACTAGTCAAAAATGAAGAAGTTAAACTTTAAACATCCATGACTTAAACACTTGATCCAGGATCAAAGCCACAGAGCTGCACCTGCAAGGTGAATACAGCTGGAACAGAACAAGTGTTTGAATGCTGTTGCGAGGTGGGGGTTTTTACAACCCAACTCCTCACCGCGTGTTGTTTTGACGAGTCCTGCTTGAAATCATAACAGGGAAGGAATTAGAAGAAACCAGGATACCAGTTAAACAATAATCCGTTTTAATTAAACAAAGTAGTATAATGCAATACGATATAATATAATACATTACTTATACAATTCAAAGAGTCATATAAGCAATGTGTGGAGTACTCCCGCCCTTATTCACGCCCTGCGGACATCCTATTCGTCTTGACAGCGTATGAAGAGAGAACTAACCACCAGAAAAACATTTCCCTAGTGTAAAGAAGGGGTGGCGTTTCATTGGGGAGATACCAAAACGCTATCTCACAGGGAAATCAGCGCCTAGCAGCTTTTAAAGCCACAGGTGTTGGGAAGGCACCTCATTAAAACTCAAGGAAAATGTCCCTCCCCATTTGTAAAACTTATCGATGGTTTAACCCAGAAAACATTATCAGGGATAATCTTTACACTCCAAACAGAAATCACCCTTAATTCTGCATCTTCCTTCTTCACAAATAGCTTAAAACACTCTTTTGATAAACAGGTAAAAAGTCAAAGAAAAAACTATTGTGCTCATCTATTTCTAACAAAAAAGGGAACATTGTTTCAGAAATCTATAAAAAACCTCTCTATATTGGAGAGGAAAAATGTACCTTTTGTTCCTTCAACTATTAACACACAGGAATGTATAAACTCACACATACTTATTCAAGATACATAGATTTCCTTAAAACCTGGCCTGCCAGAGATCTCAAACAGAATTTCCTCTCCCCACACCACACACCCTGTGCTGCATACCTCGACCTCCCCCACTGCAATAAAACTCATTTTTTACAGCCCTTTGTCTCTCGCCATTTTAGTCCTCACATTTATGAAAGGATCAAAACAGAGAAATCAGTATAAAACACAAACACAGGTATTGCTTGAACAGTATTCACTTAACTGCTACTATTTGATAATTACCAGGGAACTCAACAGACCTCTTTTAATGTCTGGAAAGTGCAACAAGACTTTCTGCCCTTTTACATGTATCACAGTTCTTTGGTACAATATCTCACATCAATTTCCACAATTCCCTCTTTTGCACTCTTAAAAAAAGAGTGCAACTTATACAAGGCACTTGAACCATAACTATTGTCGCTCCTCTCCACTGTGTTCATCTCTCAACATTATATTTAGAGCCCTTTAAACATTTAGAAACAGCCCTTCATAGCAATTTCTTATGGCAGAATGAGAGGGAGACCAAAAAATGTCAAAAAACTGCGTCCTTGTCTGCTGAGTCTCCATACTCGTCCTCCGAGACACAGGCCAACAGTGTCAGGAGGGGGAGAAGCAGCTTTTCCCTCAATGGTGGAAGTGATTAGTCTGACACATAATGAGCGGATGCACGGCACACAACAACACCCACAGGTTAGTCTTTGTCCATGGATATAACTCGAATGGTTTCATCAGACCCCTCTGAGGGCAGGATGGGCTGGTTACACGCAGCACATTTAGGCGCCAGGACCCTGTGGTAGTCTTTCAGACAGTAGATTTTATTCTCAGTGTCCACAGTGAAGGGCACTCCGTCCAGGCTCTCGTTGCAGATGACGCAGCGGAAGCAACCGGGGCGGTACAACTTCCCCAGGGCCTGCAGGCCTGCATGTCCATGATCAGATGTCCACCTGCGTTGCACTTGTCTGCAGACTGCTGGAACCCAGAGTACAGAAAGTCCTCTTCAAGAACAAAAACCCTTCCTGCGTCATAGTAGAACGCCTTCCCTCTCAGCCTTCGACTACAGGCGCTGCAGGTGAAGCAGCTGTCATGGTAGAGGCTGCCCATAGCTTGGCAGTGATGGCGGCTTCCGAGTCGATGCTGAATAGATTTCCTTTCGATCTTCCTTCTCCGGTCCGATGATGATGCCTCCTGGGACGACTGCTGGATGGATGTCCTCCCGATCCTCCTTCCCCGGTCCGATGATGATGCCTCCTGGGACGACTGCTGGATGGATGTCCTCGAGGTCCTTCTCCTCCAGTCCGCTGATGACAGCATCCGAGTCGACCTCCATGACGAGAGCCAGATGTCGTCTAGGGTCCTCGCAGGTGTTTTCCCCCGCCGCACACTGGCTCCAGTGGTTGACAGTCAGCCTCCTGCGTCTCGGGTCCCCCTTTTGGCGTCAACAACCTGTGTGGAGAAATCTGATACAAATCCCTCAAGCCTACGCTCCGGGCTCTGGAGCCCTCGGCTGTTTGACCCACCACTGCGTAGGCAACTTGGAGCCTGTTGGTGGGGTGTCTTAAAACAACAGATGTCTGTGCACAGGTTTTCTAAATTAATTGTTCAGAATCTTAATACTTGGACTGTGCCCACTAAATAAGAACCCCAACATCTTTAGGTAAACTAAATAACATATTTCAATAGCTCTGAATTTCTGACAAGCATCTGTGTTTATTTTTAAATGAAATCCCTGAGATCCCATTAAAAATCTAAATATGATTTGAACTGCTAATGTTTCTGGTAAAGAAACACACTAATGTTATGGATTCAAAAACAACCAAAATCACAATACTAACAAAGTGAATGGCTTCCTGGTGATACTGCTTCTACCCGTCAGTGCTTAGATATTATCCCGCTGAAAAAATGAATACAGAATTCCCACCAACTGTCATCAAATGTCTTTCTAAATGTAGATTTAGTATCCCCATAATGACCTAAACAATAAAGTCTATGGCTTTTACTTCTTTACCAGGCTAGTTACATGATGTTGTCTGTTGAAACATTACTCACCGGTCAGCCTCTCCAGTATTTCATTCTGGACTTACATCTCTCCCAGCAGCTCCTTGGCCACTGATTCTCTATCTGTGTTACCTGCTATAACTCAATCAATATTAGAGACATGTCAACATTCATCAAACAGTGTGTTATCCCCAAATATGGAGCAGGTCAATTATAAAACTGTCAATCAATGGTCAGATTGAACAATGGAGTTGTGCCAGCCGGTTCCTTTCAGTCCCTAAATAAAAAAAATGTACATTGTAAAGTTTACACTCCCCCTTTTTTACACATTCTCTCATGTGTAAACAAAATCCTGTATGGGAAGAAAACCTTCAGGTCATAATGGATTATAAGACAATACCAAACATTTTTCCAAATGTACATCCATTATTTCCACAATAAACACTTGAGAGTGTTTCTCTCCATCATTCAGTCCTAAAAGAAACAGAATCTTCATGTTTTAGTTTGAGTTTCACATTCTGCAAACAGCCACCTCCTGTGGGAGTGAAATATCAAGTAGGTTAGAAACGGTTTCCCCTTTTGTGCAATGTTAGGAAACCTCTCATTTCACACATTATTATCACACGAAAATAATGTGTTAGTCCAAAACATGCTTGATTAGTCATCGTTTTAAATCATGCAGTTGCACTGATCAGGTGCAGACATACACTCACTCACACTGTCAGGTTGTAAAGTCAGGTTTTGGTCAGGTACACCTCAGAGTCAGTCATTGAGAGTGCCTTCCCAAGTTACCCTGTCGGTCAGGGTCAAAGGTCAGTTGGTCTTTTTGGCCATGTGTCGTGCCCTGCAGAGATGTTCCAGCACAGGCCAGCATCCTCCGTCTATAGAAATCTGTATATATGGAGCGCCATCATTTATTAATTCACAATTACAACTATAATGTTCAAGATATCTCTGTTTTCCCAAATTCCCTGAAAAGTGTTAGCCAACAAATGTCACTTCCTTATTGTACTACTACTGCAGTTCATTAACACCTAATCAATATCAACACGTCTAATAGATGTAATTCAGAAACTTGTGTACATGACTATTATCGTGTGTCAAAACATTACTAGGATCTGTAAAGCTCTGCTATGTATTCCATAACTCATTCTATTAATTTATCTTCAATTCTGGTGCACTTAAAGAACAATGTTACCCTCTTTAACAGTGCGTGGAACCCTGGGTGTCCTGAACATGTAACAATCACTCCTTCCCTTATCAAGGACCTAAAAACAGAAGTAATTTCATCAATGGTTTGTAGCTGAACTTAGGAATCATCCCTCATGGTAGGTATGTTTTTACTTTTTAACATCTCTAAATGTCAGTTAATTACTAACTAAATGAATGTACATTAGGAGGTGGTGCCGCTAGTCCTCTAAACTCATAATCTGGTGCCGTGCGCTTCCTGTGAAGCTGCAAGTAAGATTTTAAAAACCACTGCAGGGTGGGTCGAGTGACCCCTCCTCCCTATTGGTCGTCAATAATATGCACCCTTCTAATGGGTGATTGAAGGCCCCACATTATTTCCCATTTCAGCATCAGCCCTATTTACTCTAAAATTACTTTTTAAATAGGAATATGTAGAAATGGAACAAATATTCAATCTTCAGAAAAGTTCTTAACCAATGTCTATCTGGTGACTAGCCAACATATTTTAAAATGTCAGATGTATAAAAATAAGCCTAAATACTCCCTTACCATCAAAGTCCAAATCTAGACACAAGGTGAACAGTTTTGGTAACGGACAATTTAATCTAAAAACAAAGCAAAATTGGACTTGTGTCCTTGTTATTTGTTCTTCAAAATACATTAGCAAATACCCTGCGAAGTATTCGCAACCTAACTAACCCTCCCTAGGATATGAACTCCATTAATCCCTTTACTCATAGTTAGTTTATATGTCTAAATTATTATGTGTGACCTAATAATCAGATGTCTTGTTTGTCAACCAAGAATATTAAACTTTAATCTTTTCAGTATTCTAGACCATCGTTTAAACAATCAGCCTCCCCTCTCAAACACTAATGTTATTGTTGTACACCCCCCTCTGGAAAACTCTTGCACAGTTATGCTGTCAAATCATCGCATCATTCCTTCAGAGTCTGAACCGTCTGAGACCAGCCTGTCTCAAGATCTTGTCACAATGTGAACAGTCAGTAATGCGTTGTCCTCTGCAGCTGTAGCCAATAGGATCAATGAAACTCTTGCACTGGGATGTCCTGAGGGGGAAGGCACCTCTGGATCAATGTGCTACAATCCGCAGACACCCGTTGTCCTCTGCACAGCAGGAGTCCCCCAAAACTGCTGTTCCTCTTCCCGCCACTGTTGCCTTGGCAACGAGGTACACGCAAAATGTCAAACCCTCCTCAGATGCGTTCTTTGCACAGTTCTTCTGTTTCTGTAGTGAGCAACTCTTCACCAACACACTGATTCAGAGTACAACCCAAAGGTGGCGCACAACTTTCCAGTGCCGCTGTAAATCACAATAAAACCAGCAACTGGAGATAAACTCAATTTAAATCTCTCCCCCAAAGGGTTACAAAATAAAACGGCTGAGTGTCTATATGGTCAGGAATGCTGAAGCATGTGAATGTTAAAACAAATCAATGGCAGTAGTCTACCCAGATTCTTTACTCCATTAACAGTAGTAAAACCACATTGTAAAATCTCTTTGTCTAGTTGAAGTCCTGCTTACTTCATTTTTAAAATCTTCTTTAATTTGAAACCAAAAAAGGTCTTTAATGGTATCAATTGTGGACTTCCTTAATATGAATTGTAAATGCAACATATGTTCTCTTTAGAACACAGATATGACAGTAGCTGCTGAAACTGGTTAATAGCAGTTTTCTGTCAACCTAGTTAAGCATGTTGTTGTTATATCTAGTAAATATATTTTTATTTCATGTTTACTCACAAAACAATATGACATTATTTAGAAACAAGTTTTACTCTCTCTGAACTCTTCAAAACATCTACTTCTCTTAACAACCTCCCGTTTACTTTCTACTCTTTCTTCATAAACTTACAAACACAATTAATGTCTACTAATGATATTATAAAAACACTAGGTGGAATAATCCACTATTATGTTCAATTTGAATCAAACTTTAACCTGCTTCATATACTCAGCAAACAGTATTATTACTTTCCCTCAACGTTACTGTATGCAATCAATGCCTTTGAAATATAAGTAAACTTCTCAGTAAATGACAAATACCACGAAATTCACAATGCAATGTTTCTTATTTATTTAAATATCTACGACACATTGATCTATTAATCTTCAATGTTATTCCCTCCTTTTTCAGAGGAAAGCTGTGAAGTGGGGGCTTTCTCAAACCCACGCCTCCAGCCAGCTTGACTTCGCAATCCTTTATCTGACTTTTCTCCCTTATCTTTGTTTAGGTTTCTATTTTTCATGACTTCTTAGGGTTTCGGACAGTGGCTTCAAAAGGAACGTGGCAGCAAGTGAAAGTCAAACATAAGAATATCGTGCAAACAGGTAACTTTATTGCAAGTCTTCATTTACAATAGTTTGCCTATGGAATATGATTTATTTCTGCTGCAGATTTAACTAACCAATAGTGTCCTAAAGAAGTTCACATTTGCACACCCCTAAACATCTACAGTAAAATCCAACATACACATTAATGCAGTATTAATATAAGTGTGAATGACAATTACAGAGAAACACAGGATAATAAGAATAAATAAATACATGTATGTAAACAGTATAAATAAATAAAATGTTTATTTATATGCAATTGCAAGTCCAAGAAAGCTCAAATAACCCAGAAGTATCTTATATTATAGTAAAACACTCAGAGGAAATTTTATACTAGTATTTTAAGGAATGTTGCTGATAATATTGACATGAGTATGACTTTAAATGTAGTATTTTGTACTGTAGTAGGAATATCTACAGCGCTAGTAATTTATCGGAGGTAAATGTCTTAGTGCTTCTTCCACCAACAGTTTTGCCTCTCAAAATGTTCTTGTGAAGCAAAAAGAAGACAGGTGGAGGTGCTGAGGAACCAGGGGGAACCAGGGACCCGTCGATGACCTCTGCAGAGGAGGACGTGCTGCAGCACAAAGACGGCCGGCTGAGAGTGGAGGTCCTTCCTGGGGGTGCCTTTATTGAGCCACTGACGGGGTCTGAAAGCTCTTTTATCAGTGGTAGGTGTATTTAATGTCTGAATAAAACTTGGTGAAGTATTTTCTATTATCTAACTCGATATTGTGCCCCACCCCTGCAGTCTCAGGCCATCCCGTCCTCCTCCTGCCGATAACTAAGACAGAACCAGAGAGTGTGAGCAGTGACGAGACTGACGTCAGTGACTCTCAGTTTGAAGGGGTAAGTACTTCTTAACATGTGTCACATTAGTGAAAGAACTGTTTAGATACCTACTTTGAGTAAAACCACTTATACCACAAGTTAAAGATCTACACACTGTAGAAAGATGTTACTGAGGATAAAGCTTAAGTAAAATCAATTTAATGTGCTTAAAGAAAATTAAAGCATAAAAAACGGTCCCCTTAAGAGTATCATTACTTATACGTTAGTATAAAAGCAGGATTTTACTGTTTGCTGAGGTGAAGCATGTTTAACCATGTTTTACAGAACTGTTAATAAGGATTAATCTTACTATGGATAACTTCCCACAGCCCACATTTGAGATCTTGCAACCATGAAATGTTTTTGTGCAACAATGTGCTTTCTTTAACATACTCTTCAATTGCAAATATCTTAATTTGTTAAGGCTTTCAAACAAAGGTAGTGGAGCAAACAGTACAAAATGTAGCTACGTCTTAAATATAGCGGAGGAAAAGAAGAAGGTGGCACGACAAGATTAGGCTCAAGTTTAGTACAACTACAGGACTTGAGTAATTGATTAATGTTTGTTTTTCTTATAGGTTTTGCATAATAGCAGCTTCCAGGAGAAGGCTAATTCAGCGTGTGCTACAACCGGTGGCAGAAGAGAAGCTGTGAGTTAAGTGTCAATACTGGGCTTTGGTACGATAACAGTTAGAGAAAACCAAAACCAATATGAGCTCATGTGTTGTTTCATTTGCTTTCAGAGGCATACAGAAGACATACGGGCACTTTACTGCAACTACCTAAAGAAGGAGATGGAGAACCGGGACCATCAGATGGCATACAGAGCACTGAAGATGAGGAAAATAGAGAAAGAAATGTTATTACTTGATAAGCAGATTATGTGACCATCGTCTTTTTTTTCTCTTTACTATTATTATATGTAAAAACAATATTTCAGGTTGGAGAATTGTAATAAATTGCCTTTGTCTGAATGCACTGAACACTAGTGATGTTACGTATTCGGAGCTTGTGTCGAGTAATCCCCGAAACTTTTTGTGAAGCATGTATCGAGGCTTGTATCGTTTTGGGCCAGTGACGTCATCGATGACAAACGAAGCCTCGCTGCCTGTCGATACCACGTGACTGCTTCACGAAGCGATTCAGATCGGTTGAACCACAACGCTCATAATACCCATGGATGTATAATAAGAACCATATTACCCTCCTGTACCCGGCCGGTGACACGATGGAATTAAAAGAGTCAGACCCTCACTTATATAGGTCGGAAAGTGTCATAAGTATAAATAGATACAAGCATAAATAAATGTAGGAATAAAAACATCAATACAGGAATACATATATTGCAGTGTTTTCAGGGAGCTGTAGTGTGTGTGCTGTGGCTCAGCTGGAAAGCAGTTGACTCATGACCGCAGTCCCCGGTTCAACGACTGAACAATACGTATTTTTGTTGTTTATAAAAGCTACAGCTAAATGAGATAATGTAGTTAACAAATGTATTCTTTGATATGGTTTAGCCTTTCTCAGGCTACAACATGGTTAAGTTTATGAATATTATTAAGGAATACAAATCCCTCTTTGCAATGTTTACCAGCCTCCTTAGGCTTTTCAATCAC
This sequence comes from Pseudochaenichthys georgianus, assembly GCF_902827115.2. Classification (NCBI taxonomy): domain Eukaryota; kingdom Metazoa; phylum Chordata; class Actinopteri; order Perciformes; family Channichthyidae; genus Pseudochaenichthys; species Pseudochaenichthys georgianus. The sequence continues at coordinate 655 of NW_027262653.1, read as the reverse complement.
AATCATTAAACTGGAATAAATACAATATTGTTAACATGAAAATATGATTTTATGTCCGTTGTTTAGAGTTATTCTAAGGCTTTACTCAACAGGAACTCGGTATGAGATTGAGCACACTGTTGAGATGTCCAATCTGCCTGTTTTACACACTTTGACCAACAGGGGGGTTTGTGTTCAAATGAAGCCCATGAACCCTTTTGCGAACCAATTGGCTGGAAAGCTTCAAAGCTTCATAAGGCTTCATCACCATCACTACTGAACACTGCCAATTTTATTATTTGATGTTTGCTTTATGATTTATTGTCTAATCAAGTCTTCTTATTTTTTTTTGCATCGCAGCAACTCCATTTGCAACATCAACAAAGAGAATATTGGGGACAAGAACAAGGGAACACACATTTAACAGTAACAAAACATTACTTCACTCAATACAAAATGTTCATTACCTTTCATACACATTTCTAGTGAGATTTAATGATGTATTTGACTGGTCAACATTAGAGAGCTTCAGTGTAACCTCATTAAATCGTGGGACTCTAATCTATAAGTAACCATTTATTTTCGCTATCCAGGAAATGGTTAGGGAGACAATGTTGAATGTTGGGCAGCCTTGCACGTATTAATGTTATTTTGGTCGGATAAGTCTGTTGCTTGT
>NW_027262652.1:0-25786 GCF_902827115.2 Pseudochaenichthys georgianus | reverse complement strand
AGCGTAGCGCTGGTTAGCGCCACAGCCCTTTACGAGCTATGGTCTGTTGGTTTCAGAGTGAACATGTCCTTTTGTTTTCTAATTAGTCTTAAACCCAATTATGTGCAATATGTGCCATTAATACCTGTCTAATAATACCTTTCTTTATCTGTGAACTGGTAAAACTATAAATTGCGTAATTTTCTTTTACATTTGTTTCTTTTTGTGTATGCATGCTTCTCGGTAACATTAAGCTGTCCGTGGGACAAACTAATTATTCTGATTCAGATTTATTTTTGCTATTTTAATCCTATTGAGATGTTGACATTTATTTCCAGTCTTTTAATAACAATAAAAGTACAACGCCATGCCTTGTTATGCTGCTGCAACACACACATTTCCCAACTTGGGATCAATAAAGTACCTTTATCTTAACTGTATCACTTACTAGATCTGACTACAACCAAAGTAAAGCAGGGCTACACATGTACTTTAGGAGAGTCTTGGTTATTAGTTGGTTATTTGTCCAGTTCTTTGCAGTAAAGTTACCGCGAGGGTTTTTGTACATTGTGGTAGTTTAGATGACTGAGGCTTTCCACTGAAGCCAACAGCTGCTCCTGTCCCTGAATATCCCCCCCCCACCACCCTCTATATTACTCCAGTATAGCATGCCTGAGTCCCTGCCCCTTGTAGAAATGTACAGAGGTGGGAAGTATCGGAGTACAAATACTTGTTGCTGTACTTAAATACATGTTTCTGTATCAGTACTTTACTCCATGACTTTCTACTTCTTACATGTTGAACCCAAATACCTGTCCTTTCTACTTCTCACATGTTGAACCAAATACCTGTACTTTCTACTTCTTACATGTTGAACACAAATACCTGTACTTTCTACTTCTTACATGTTGAACTCAAATACCTGTACTTTCTACTTCTCACATGTTGAACTCAAATACCTGTACTTTCTACTTCTACATGTTGAACTCAAATACCTGTACTTTCTACTTCTTACATGTTGAACACAAATACCTGTACTTTCTACTTCTTACATGTTGAACTCAAATACCTGTACTTTCTACTTCTTACATGTTGAACCCAAATACCTGTACTTTCTACTTCTTACATGTTGAACCTAAATACCTGTACTTTCTACTTCTTACATGTTGAACTCAAATACCTGTACTTTCTACTTCTTACATGTTGAACTCAAATACCTGTACTTTCTACTTCTCTACATGTTGAACTCAAATACCTGTACTTTCTACTTCTTACATGTTGAACTCAAATACCTGTACTTTCTACTTCTCTACATGTTGAACTCAAATACCTGTACTTTCTACTTCTTACATGTTGAACTCAAATACCTGTACTTTCTACTTCTTACATGTTGAACTCAAATACCTGTACTTTCTACTTCTACATGTTGAACTCAAATACCTGTACTTTCTACTTCTTACATGTTGAACTCAAATACCTGTACTTTCTACTTCTTACATGTTGAACTCAAATACCTGTACTTTCTACTTCTACATGTTGAACTCAAATACCTGTACTTTCTACTTCTCTACATGTTGAACTCAAATACCTGTACTTTCTACTTCTTACATGTTGAACTCAAATACCTGTACTTTCTACTTCTTACATGTTGAACTCAAATACCTGTACTTTCTACTTCTTACATGTTGAACTCAAATACCTGTACTTTCTACTTCTACATGTTGAACTCAAATACCTGTACTTTCTACTTCTCTACATGTTGAACTCAAATACCTGTACTTTCTACTTCTCACATGTTGAACTCAAATACCTGTACTTTCTACTTCTCTACATGTTGAACTCAAATACCTGTACTTTCTACTTCTTACATGTTGAACTCAAATACCTGTACTTTCTACTTCTTACATGTTGAACTCAAATACCTGTACTTTCTACTTCTTACATGTTGAACTCAAATACCTGTACTTTCTACTTCTTACATGTTGAACTCAAATACCTGTACTTTCTACTTCTTACATGTTGAACTCAAATACCTGTACTTTCTACTTCTTACATGTTGAACTCAAATACCTGTACTTTCTACTTCTTACATGTTGAACTCAAATACCTGTACTTTCTACTTCTTACATGTTGAACTCAAATACCTGTACTTTCTACTTCTTACATGTTGAACTCAAATACCTGTACTTTCTACTTCTTACATGTTGAACTCAAATACCTGTACTTTCTACTTCTTACATGTTGAACTCAAATACCTGTACTTTCTACTTCTTACATGTTGAACTCAAATACCTGTACTTTCTACTTCTTACATGTTGAACTCAAATACCTGTACTTTCTACTTCTTACATGTTGAACTCAAATACCTGTACTTTCTACTTCTTACATGTTGAACTCAAATACCTGTACTTTCTACTTCTTACATGTTGAACTCAAATACCTGTACTTTCTACTTCTTACATGTTGAACTCAAATACCTGTACTTTCTACTTCTTACATGTTGAACTCAAATACCTGTACTTTCTACTTCTTACATGTTGAACTCAAATACCTGTACTTTCTACTTCTTACATGTTGAACTCAAATACCTGTACTTTCTACTTCTTACATGTTGAACTCAAATACCTGTACTTTCTACTTCTTACATGTTGAACTCAAATACCTGTACTTTCTACTTCTCTACATGTTGAACTCAAATACCTGTACTTTCTACTTCTTACATGTTGAACTCAAATACCTGTACTTTCTACTTCTTACATGTTGAACTCAAATACCTGTACTTTCTACTTCTTACATGTTGAACTCAAATACCTGTACTTTCTACTTCTTACATGTTGAACTCAAATACCTGTACTTTCTACTTCTTACATGTTGAACTCAAATACCTGTACTTTCTACTTCTTACATGTTGAACTCAAATACCTGTACTTTCTACTTCTTACATGTTGAACTCAAATACCTGTACTTTCTACTTCTTACATGTTGAACTCAAATACCTGTACTTTCTACTTCTCTACATGTTGAACTCAAATACCTGTACTTTCTACTTCTTACATGTTGAACTCAAATACCTGTACTTTCTACTTCTCTACATGTTGAACTCAAATACCTGTACTTTCTACTTCTTACATGTTGAACTCAAATACCTGTACTTTCTACTTCTCTACATGTTGAACTCAAATACCTGTACTTTCTACTTCTTACATGTTGAACTCAAATACCTGTACTTTCTACTTCTTACATGTTGAACTCAAATACCTGTACTTTCTACTTCTCTACATGTTGAACTCAAATACCTGTACTTTCTACTTCTTACATGTTGAACTCAAATACCTGTACTTTCTACTTCTTACATGTTGAACTCAAATACCTGTACTTTCTACTTCTTACATGTTGAACTCAAATACCTGTACTTTCTACTTCTTACATGTTGAACTCAAATACCTGTACTTTCTACTTCTTACATGTTGAACTCAAATACCTGTACTTTCTACTTCTCTACATGTTGAACTCAAATACCTGTACTTTCTACTTCTTACATGTTGAACTCAAATACCTGTACTTTCTACTTCTTACATGTTGAACTCAAATACCTGTACTTTCTACTTCTCTACATGTTGAACTCAAATACCTGTACTTTCTACTTCTTACATGTTGAACTCAAATACCTGTACTTTCTACTTCTTCACATGTTGAACTCAAATACCTGTACTTTCTACTTCTTACATGTTGAACTCAAATACCTGTACTTTCTACTTCTCTACATGTTGAACTCAAATACCTGTACTTTCTACTTCTTACATGTTGAACTCAAATACCTGTACTTTCTACTTCTTACATGTTGAACTCAAATACCTGTACTTTCTACTTCTTACATGTTGAACTCAAATACCTGTACTTTCTACTTCTTACATGTTGAACTCAAATACCTGTACTTTCTACTTCTTACATGTTGAACTCAAATACCTGTACTTTCTACTTCTTACATGTTGAACTCAAATACCTGTACTTTCTACTTCTCTACATGTTGAACTCAAATACCTGTACTTTCTACTTCTTACATGTTGAACTCAAATACCTGTACTTTCTACTTCTTACATGTTGAACTCAAATACCTGTACTTTCTACTTCTTACATGTTGAACTCAAATACCTGTACTTTCTACTTCTTACATGTTGAACTCAAATACCTGTACTTTCTACTTCTTACATGTTGAACTCAAATACCTGTACTTTCTACTTCTCTACATGTTGAACTCAAATACCTGTACTTTCTACTTCTTACATGTTGAACTCAAATACCTGTACTTTCTACTTCTTACATGTTGAACTCAAATACCTGTACTTTCTACTTCTTACATGTTGAACTCAAATACCTGTACTTTCTACTTCTTACATGTTGAACTCAAATACCTGTACTTTCTACTTCTTACATGTTGAACTCAAATACCTGTACTTTCTACTTCTCTACATGTTGAACTCAAATACCTGTACTTTCTACTTCTTACATGTTGAACTCAAATACCTGTACTTTCTACTTCTTACATGTTGAACTCAAATACCTGTACTTTCTACTTCTTACATGTTGAACTCAAATACCTGTACTTTCTACTTCTTACATGTTGAACTCAAATACCTGTACTTTCTACTTCTTACATGTTGAACTCAAATACCTGTACTTTCTACTTCTTACATGTTGAACTCAAATACCTGTACTTTCTACTTCTTACATGTTGAACTCAAATACCTGTACTTTCTACTTCTTACATGTTGAACTCAAATACCTGTACTTTCTACTTCTTACATGTTGAACTCAAATACCTGTACTTTCTACTTCTTACATGTTGAACTCAAATACCTGTACTTTCTACTTCTTACATGTTGAACTCAAATACCTGTACTTTCTACTTCTTACATGTTGAACTCAAATACCTGTACTTTCTACTTCTTACATGTTGAACTCAAATACCTGTACTTTCTACTTCTTACATGTTGAACTCAAATACCTGTACTTTCTACTTCTTACATGTTGAACTCAAATACCTGTACTTTCTACTTCTTACATGTTGAACTCAAATACCTGTACTTTCTACTTCTTACATGTTGAACTCAAATACCTGTACTTTCTACTTCTTACATGTTGAACTCAAATACCTGTACTTTCTACTTCTTACATGTTGAACTCAAATACCTGTACTTTCTACTTCTTACATGTTGAACTCAAATACCTGTACTTTCTACTTCTCACATGTTGAACTCAAATACCTGTACTTTCTACTTCTTACATGTTGAACTCAAATACCTGTACTTTCTACTTCTTACATGTTGAACTCAAATACCTGTACTTTCTACTTCTTACATGTTGAACTCAAATACCTGTACTTTCTACTTCTTACATGTTGAACTCAAATACCTGTACTTTCTACTTCTTACATGTTGAACTCAAATACCTGTACTTTCTACTTCTTACATGTTGAACTCAAATACCTGTACTTTCTACTTCTTACATGTTGAACTCAAATACCTGTACTTTCTACTTCTTACATGTTGAACTCAAATACCTGTACTTTCTACTTCTTACATGTTGAACTCAAATACCTGTACTTTCTACTTCTTACATGTTGAACTCAAATACCTGTACTTTCTACTTCTTACATGTTGAACTCAAATACCTGTACTTTCTACTTCTTACATGTTGAACTCAAATACCTGTACTTTCTACTTCTTACATGTTGAACTCAAATACCTGTACTTTCTACTTCTTACATGTTGAACTCAAATACCTGTACTTTCTACTTCTTACATGTTGAACTCAAATACCTGTACTTTCTACTTCTTACATGTTGAACTCAAATACCTGTACTTTCTACTTCTTACATGTTGAACTCAAATACCTGTACTTTCTACTTCTTACATGTTGAACTCAAATACCTGTACTTTCTACTTCTTACATGTTGAACTCAAATACCTGTACTTTCTACTTCTTACATGTTGAACTCAAATACCTGTACTTTCTACTTCTTACATGTTGAACTCAAATACCTGTACTTTCTACTTCTTACATGTTGAACTCAAATACCTGTACTTTCTACTTCTTACATGTTGAACTCAAATACCTGTACTTTCTACTTCTCTACATGTTGAACTCAAATACCTGTACTTTCTACTTCTTACATGTTGAACTCAAATACCTGTACTTTCTACTTCTTACATGTTGAACTCAAATACCTGTACTTTCTACTTCTTACATGTTGAACTCAAATACCTGTACTTTCTACTTCTTACATGTTGAACCTCAAATACCTGTACTTTCTACTTCTTACATGTTGAACCAAATACCTGTACTTTCTACTTCTTACATGTTGAACTCAAATACCTGTACTTTCTACTTCTTACATGTTGAACTCAAATACCTGTACTTTCTACTTCTTACATGTTGAACTCAAATACCTGTACTTTCTACTTCTTACATGTTGAACTCAAATACCTGTACTTTCTACTTCTTACATGTTGAACTCAAATACCTGTACTTTCTACTTCTTACATGTTGAACTCAAATACCTGTACTTTCTACTTCTTACATGTTGAACTCAAATACCTGTACTTTCTACTTCTTACATGTTGAACTCAAATACCTGTACTTTCTACTTCTCACATGTTGAACTCAAATACCTGTACTTTCTACTTCTTACATGTTGAACTCAAATACCTGTACTTTCTACTTCTTACATGTTGAACTCAAATACCTGTACTTTCTACTTCTTACATGTTGAACCCAAATACCTGTACTTTCTACTTCTTACATGTTGAACTCAAATACCTGTACTTTCTACTTCTTACATGTTGAACTCAAATACCTGTACTTTCTACTTCTTACATGTTGAACTCAAATACCTGTACTTTCTACTTCTTACATGTTGAACTCAAATACCTGTACTTTCTACTTCTTACATGTTGAACTCAAATACCTGTACTTTCTACTTCTTACATGTTGAACTCAAATACCTGTACTTTCTACTTCTTACATGTTGAACTCAAATACCTGTACTTTCTACTTCTTACATGTTGAACCAAATACCTGTACTTTCTACTTCTTACATGTTGAACTCAAATACCTGTACTTTCTACTTCTTACATGTTGAACTCAAATACCTGTACTTTCTACTTCACTACATGTTGAACTCAAATACCTGTACTTTCTACTTCTTACATGTTGAACTCAAATACCTGTACTTTCTACTTCTTACATGTTGAACTCAAATACCTGTACTTTCTACTTCTTACATGTTGAACCCAAATACCTGTACTTTCTACTTCTTACATGTTGAACTCAAATACCTGTACTTTCTACTTCTTACATGTTGAACTCAAATACCTGTACTTTCTACTTCTTACATGTTGAACTCAAATACCTGTACTTTCTACTTCTTACATGTTGAACTCAAATACCTGTACTTTCTACTTCTTACATGTTGAACTCAAATACCTGTACTTTCTACTTCTTACATGTTGAACTCAAATACCTGTACTTTCTACTTCTTACATGTTGAACTCAAATACCTGTACTTTCTACTTCTTACATGTTGAACTCAAATACCTGTACTTTCTACTTCTTACATGTTGAACTCAAATACCTGTACTTTCTACTTCTTACATGTTGAACTCAAATACCTGTACTTTCTACTTCTTACATGTTGAACTCAAATACCTGTACTTTCTACTTCTTACATGTTGAACTCAAATACCTGTACTTTCTACTTCTTACATGTTGAACTCAAATACCTGTACTTTCTACTTCTTACATGTTGAACTCAAATACCTGTACTTTCTACTTCTTACATGTTGAACTCAAATACCTGTACTTTCTACTTCTCTACATGTTGAACTCAAATACCTGTACTTTCTACTTCTCTACATGTTGAACCCAAATACCTGTACTTTCTACTTCTCTACATGTTGAACTCAAATACCTGTACTTTCTACTTCTTACATGTTGAACTCAAATACCTGTACTTTCTACTTCTTACATGTTGAACTCAAATACCTGTACTTTCTACTTCTTACATGTTGAACTCAAATACCTGTACTTTCTACTTCTTACATGTTGAACTCAAATACCTGTACTTTCTACTTCTTACATGTTGAACTCAAATACCTGTACTTTCTACTTCTTACATGTTGAACTCAAATACCTGTACTTTCTACTTCTTACATGTTGAACTCAAATACCTGTACTTTCTACTTCTTACATGTTGAACTCAAATACCTGTACTTTCTACTTCTTACATGTTGAACTCAAATACCTGTACTTTCTACTTCTTTCATGTTGAACTCAAATACCTGTACTTTCTACTTCTCTACATGTTGAACTCAAATACCTGTACTTTCTACTTCTTACATGTTGAACCTCAAATACCTGTACTTTCTACTTCTTACATGTTGAACTCAAATACCTGTACTTTCTACTTCTTACATGTTGAACCCAAATACCTGTACTTTCTACTTCTCTACATGTTGAACTCAAATACCTGTACTTTCTACTTCTTACATGTTGAACTCAAATACCTGTACTTTCTACTTCTTACATGTTGAACTCAAATACCTGTACTTTCTACTTCTTACATGTTGAACCCAAATACCTGTACTTTCTACTTCTTACATGTTGAACTCAAATACCTGTACTTTCTACTTCTCACATGTTGAACTCAAATACCTGTACTTTCTACTTCTTACATGTTGAACTCAAATACCTGTACTTTCTACTTCTTACATGTTGAACTCAAATACCTGTACTTTCTACTTCTTACATGTTGAACCCAAATACCTGTACTTTCTACTTCTTACATGTTGAACCCAAATACCTGTACTTTCTACTTCTTACATGTTGAACTCAAATACCTGTACTTTCTACTTCTACATGTTGAACTCAAATACCTGTACTTTCTACTTCTTACATGTTGAACTCAAATACCTGTACTTTCTACTTCTCTACATGTTGAACACAAATACCTGTACTTTCTACTTCTCTCATGTTGAACACAAATACCTGTACTTTCTACTTCTCTCATGTTCCAAACAGCTGGTTCCTTTAGTCTGAATGTGTGTTGGTGCGTGGTCATTATTCACTGCGTGCCTATTGGTTGGAACACGATCCGTGTATCCATCACTTCCTGGTCTTCTCTAAAGAAGAGGGACCAATGGAAACGTTGTCATGTTGCCATGGAAACATTCATTAGCTAACAATGACATTATTGTTCTATTGATATAAAGGGAGGTCAGGTACTCTTTAAAGCAGCTGCTAGTTATGGGTACTTTTTACTGAAGCACACTTCAAAGCCTCTTTACTTTGACTTGAGTAAAGAAGTTTAGTCAGTACTTCTACTTTCACCAGAGTATTTTTAAACACGAGTATCTGTACTTGTACTTGGGTAAAGGATGTGTCTCTGGAAATGTACCACACACACTGTGGTGTATTTTCACACGGAGGCTCGTGACCTCTGCTCCGCTTCTGGATCCTGAACAAATTAGCAGTTTTTAATTAGACAGGATGAAGGACCCCCGACAGGTGGGGGGAGCGCAGGACATGGCTGGAGGACACATTCAACCTCTTCTGCGCTCGCCACTGAATCCCAAAGCGGCAATTAGCGAGGGTAGATATTTAGCGAAATGCAGATGAATAGGAAATGTGTTTTTAGGCGGCAGTAAACCCAATATCTAAATTCAGCTTCACATTTTCTTCCTGGTAATTCCTTGGAACTCGACTATAGTTAGAAAAAGAAATGTTTTTAAATGAACTCAAGATGAATTTCATCCATGAACTCTGACATGTTTATGTTAAGTCGAAAAAGATTATATCTGTTTTGAATATTGGCTCTATTTACGAGTTGCTGCAATAGCCTTATTCTCGGTGATTAGGGGCTGGAATGTTAGAGCCATTTTCTGTGTTGACTATAAATTAAAATATTCCAATTAATTTAGGTTTTAAAATATTCTGAGAATAGTTTGGATTTATTTTGATCAACCTGATGATCAGCTGTTATATACAGTGTTGACCTCACGTTGCCCTGATTATGTTTTTTGTTTATTTGTTTGTTAATTTTATGGAAGAAGTAAATAAATCAGAAATCAGCGCCTGCAGAGGTTTATGTGGACGGTTTTTAAAGTCGAGAAGCGGAGCCCTGTTAACGTGGCACCGAAAATCATGTATCTGAATGTTTTTGTATGTGAAATAAAAATGTAAAAATTCAAGTGAAAAAAATTAGAATGTTCAAATTCAGATCCCAAAAATTCAAGTGAAAAAAATTCGACGTCAAAAAATTCGGTGTATAAAATTCGATGTCCAAAATTGCGATGCAGCATCATCCGGGCTACTCAGACAGGAAAACCAATCGAGCCCTAATGCAATCAAACCGACTTCTGGCCTATCAGAGCACGGCTTTGTCAGTCATGTGATCACAACAACCCGGGAGAAAAATGACGGAGAACAGTGGGGCTCGCCGCTCGGGTAAGTAGTCAGTTTGTGCTCTTTATTTTACAAGCAGTGAGGGCTCGACAGCATTTGTATCTTACATTAGCTAGCTAAATGAGTGAAGTAGCCTTGTGCCTTGCTGTTAGCAAGCTCCGTAGTTATCATTAATTGAAGTGAATCACAACGTTACTGTGTCCTTTTGTGTGTGTGTGGGGGGGGGTGACGGTTTGCAAAGTAACGTAACGATCACTTCGGTTAGATAAGTCAAGTAGACACTACACTATACGAAATACTCTCTTGCAAAAGCCCTGCATTTAAACATGTTAATGTTACTTTAGTAAAAGTATGCTAGTATAATTAGGAAAGTGTTGTTAAAGTCGACACAAGTTATACTATTATATAATTTGTTTTATTGTTATTACCGATGCACGAGTTGACTTAACTGTTGTAGTTGGAGCTCATCTCGAACAATGAGCTAACTAATGATTACTTTCATAATGGTTTAATGTGCTGACTATTTTCTACATTAATAGATGAAGGTCTGGTTTGTTCAAACTCTCAAAATAGTAGGACATGCTGTCATAATTACCCAGAGTCCGAAGTGACACCTTTACAATGTTAAAGCTGTCAGATAAATGTAGTGATGTAAAACTAAAGTATTCAAGATAGTGTAGTGGAAAAGAGAATGTTTGAAAAAATGTTTACTAAAACAAAATCTCTTGTTTTGGACTGACAGTAATGATTCAAGAAATAGTAGATAAATAAATACACACACATCTGATTTGTTGTGGATGCAACACAACAAATGGTGCTCTTACCTGTGATGCCTCCTCCAAACATTATAACCAGACTATCATTCAAACTATAAGTAACAGTTCTGTACTTGACTTTAGACAAACAATTCAAAAGACAAAATCAACACAATTTATTGAAAGACCAATCTTTATTTTACAGTGCCTCTCCTTTTGTTTGTATTATTAAACCCTGTCAATCTAAAACAACTGAGCAACTCAACAGTTAACTTTATATTTCTTATTGTCCAAAGCATCTATTACACTATTTGTTCCCCTCTCATATTCACAGGATGGATGATTAGAGACTTTGGGGGAGACCTCAGCTTTATGAACGTCCTGTCTGTTGGTTTGGCCAGAGAGGGCTGAGGGTCTTTCCCTGCGAGGAGGACCAGGGGGGTGTACTACGAAGCAGGGTTTTCTCTTAGCGGCTAAATTCAGGGAAAACTCTGGGTTTCCGGTCCTACGAAGCTGGTTCTCTTTTTAGCAGGCTAGATCTCCATGGTAACTTATGCTTAGCGGCTAAGAGCTCAACTCAGTGAAAGCACCGCCTGCTGACCAATCAGAGCTCAGTGTGCGGAGTTTAAAGCGATCAAGTCATATCACAGGAGAAAGGAAATACAGAAGAACTGCCGTTGCAGGAAAGACGGCCGGCAAAAATCACCGACTGTGTGAACGTGAACATTAATAGAATATCACCTCCATCTTCAGAGCAGTCTGACTGTTAGAACATTAGCGTTAAGAAAGCTCTTAAATATCGGCCACAACATCAGTAACCGGATCAGAGTACATTAAGTACAGTCCGCGGCATATCACTTCATAATGTATCATATATCTCCTGATCTGAGTCAGCTGAGCCGTATCTGGCCGTGCAGCACTCACAGCGTCACAGACTGGATGCAGAAGCATTATTTTAAGCAACACATAAGTTGACGAAACACTCGAGACAAATGTAATTGAAGTCAGATCGTGTTTTAGACGGCCGTGATATCATGAACCTGTTAATGGACGCATTCAAACACGTGTTCTGCTCCAGCTGTGTTCACCTTGCAGCTGCAGCTCTGAGGCTTTGATCCTGATCAAGTGTTTAAGTCATGGATGTTTAACTTCTTCATATGTCTAATATTATAGTTGACTTTTCATTCAGGAAGTATGACGCTGCGCTGTCAGTGCGCTTCTCCATGTCTGTGATTGGTCGAATGCTCCAAATACCACCCCTCTCATGTGAACGCGCACCTAACTAGATAGGACACGGCTGGCTTGAGCGATCCACTTGATAACCAGCGTCGTAGGACCGTTTAGCGAGAGCGCGTATGTTCTGGATTAGGCCAACCGGCTAACTCAAACACATCCAGGTTAGGTTGAACCAGCTTCGTAGTATAGGCCCCCGGCCTGAGGGAGGAGGACCTGCACCAGCTGCACCGACAGAACTTAGCCCATGCTGGGCATAGCTGTTACCACCTGCACAGGCCTAGCCTGTCACTTTATTTGACAACATGTGTTTACTTAATCAATTAACAGATTAACATTTAGTGTAACTTATGTATATTATTTCATTTTTATTTAAAAAAAATTGTGATGGTTCATGCTTGATAACTTTTAGTTCACATTTCAATAAATTGTATTTGCATTTGCACTCCTTTTGTCCGTTATTATTACTGAAAATGTTAAGTTACACATTCACATCTGACTGAAGATTGGCACCATTTATTTGGGTATATCCAGTCTCTGATAGTGTTACGTTATTATGAGAGTGCTCCGTTTGATTCTGAAATTGTATATATTTATATAAATATATACATAGGCTATGTGTGTGTATATGTCCGCATCTGTAGCCTGTTATTGTCTCATGACACCGCACTGTGAATGAATCAAAGTAAATATAAGTGGTCATGAACACGTCTGTCCGTCAGACAGAGGCTGCTGTGCCTCCTGTCATCATTAATGGACGTCTCTTTAAAATGACCGCTCAGAGGAGAGGAGTTCTCTTTTCTCTAACCGCCTGCTGCTTCCCCTCCTCTCTCTTCGGTTCTCCTCCTCTCTCCTCGGTGCTCCTCCGCTCGCATCTCCTGTGGGCGGGACTAAGTCTCGAGGAGGGCAATTAGTGAAATGAGAAAGGGCCTAAGTGTCTCTTAGTGAATGTCCTGTACTGCTCTTAAATCTCATCACATCAGCTTCTCCTTTCCCTCTTGGATGTTCTTCTGGACCCTCAGAGAAAGAGAACATGGTGAAGCAGTCCTGTCTCTCAGGCGTGTCCTTTCCTAACAGAAATATCAAAACACATATTATTGCAGAGCAAGTGTGTTATTTAAGAAAGAGGTGTGTGTTTGTTCAGGGGCTATAAATATAATGATTTTTTTATTTGAATGTGTTTTTTAAATCCAACAGTGTATTACAAAAATAATCAGATTATGAATAAACCGTTCTAAATTCATCAACATTGAAATAAATGTATTATTAAAATAATATTTAACTGTTATCAAAACTTAGTGCAACTGTAGAAGCGTGCTCTGTCCGGTTGTCTCACTGAAAGAATCACTTTTAACATGTTGTTTTACAGTCAGTATGCAGAGACAAAGGGTCGCAGCTCTCACTATGTTCAATCATATTGCCTTAAATACATTGAAATGTGAAAGTTGAACAAAAAAGTGATGTTGCTTGGTAAAATGTAAATGTACCTTTTTCTAAGAAAGTGCACTCAACATCACTGATGTGCAGGTGGTCTAGTATTTAGTCATGTGTGTATCAGTGTATTAGAGTCATTACTTTATGCATTCTTTGTAAAGTATGAAAAAGGTGTACCTTGGAATCGGTGGTGAAGTTCTCTGCTGCTAGGAGTCCAGATCTGTCTCTCCTGCTCTGGTCCAGCCTGTCTGGATCACCTTGAGGACACTTTGAACAAACAGATGTAAAGTTACATGCATGGGTTACAGACTTCTTTACATACAAACTACTTTTTATCTTCTTTTAAAAACAGGTCATAATCTTATTGTTCTACTTAAGAAATTGCTGGATATCACAGTCCTCATACTGTATCAGTTTGATTGAGTATTATTGTGTAGGTCCTTTTTATTTTACTGTTACTTTGGATGAGTTTTTCATGAGTCAGTCAAATTAATTTGTTTTCATATGCCATATTCATATGTATCACACACGTAAGGGTAAGACACAAAGCTATTGAACAAATGCAATGGATAAGCTTAATTTTCACTGAAGTCACAGATAACGTCATATCTAATACTTAAACAAATAATTTCCTTGTCACTAAAGCATTGACTGCGCTATTCATCGTCCTTAAGTTACATGTTCCGTTCTACAGCCACGATGAGGCTGTTTCTCAAGTGTGAGGATAATACAATTAAAAGAGGCATTGGTAATAATAATATTAAAAACAACAATGTTTGTGTCGTTCGTCGGATAGGCGGTTAGCTGCAATAAATAACTCCAGTTCAACAAACCATATTACAATATCTAAGGGAGCGTTATTTCTGGACCATCTTGAAATGTGACGCTCATATTTTAAAGATACACACATTTCATTGTGAGGTTGATTTAATATACACTAAGCCTCTCTTCAACAATACGTTGACGTTAGCTAGTCTATTGTATGCTATAGTAGAGCATAGCGAATTTAAACGAACCTTAACAATGCATACAGTAACCTAACTATCTAACGTACAAGGATGACCTTATTTTAGCAACCTCGCACAGAAGCCTTTTGGTATACAGTAGCATCCCACTTAATGGTATACACTCAGGGATGCTACGCATAGCATCGTTAGCACAGATGGAGCTACGATTGCTCAAATGCTAACCCAACTCTAAACATTCATTAACGTTAGCTTAATAAAAACACCAGTAACATAACATAAGTACTTTATGTACTTTATGCAGGGTTGACTTACCCAAGAAACTGCATTCACGGTCGGTCTATTTTAACCGCAGATAAATCCTATATTTGCATGACGAATAGTCCACCAGGAGCCAACACAACAAACACGGCCGAGTTCAAGTAGTGTTCTCCTCATGAGCTGAGCCGCTGTAGCATCACGGAGCCAATGGAGCTAACGGAGCTAGCAGTGAGACAGAGGAGCCAGGAGAAGCAGCCCTGTTGTCATGAAGGGGGAATCTAACTATATACAGAATATGTTTTTGTGGATCCAGGCTATAAACATGTTCATTTTCTGATGTTAAGTTGGACATTTTAACATAGGGTCTACGAGAATTGCTCCCATATGCATCCATCGCCTACAGTTTGCAGCATTGAGCTTCACAGCACTGTCCCCCAGAAGTCAGGGTTGATTGCATTCGGGCTCGATTGCTTATCCTGTCTGAGTAGCCCGGATGATGCTGCATCGCAATTTTTAACGTCGAATTTTATACACCGAATTTTTTTACATCGAATTTTAAACACCGAAATATTTGACTTCGAATTTTTTTCACTTGAATTTTTGGGATCTGAATTTCAACATTTTTATTTCACATAGGTAAATTCGGAGCAAAAAACATTCAGATACATGATTTTCAAAGTAATTATTTTCAATGCTATAAATTCGGTGTCTGATCAAATTCAAATACTTATGTCTCTTGTTTGCTTCCATAAGTCTCTTCTCACGGGTCACTGGCAATACTAGGCGTTTCTGCAGTCATCTCACACACACACACGCGCGCGCACACACACACACACACACACGCACAAAGGAAGTGGAATATGCTGAAAAACGAGGCCGAGGAGGACAGGCAGGAAAACAAACCCCGCAGGAGAAAATAAAAGTATTTTTTTCAAAGCTTCTCTTCACTCAAATGACACATCGGCACTCGGGGGTACATTAAAAAAACATTTCCTTTTTTATTTTGGCAGAGACCAAAAATAGCCTCTGGAAGTCTACATGCAGAATATTAACATGTCAAACACATTCTAGTCACATAGAGAGAAGTCACGGCTGCGATGGTTCGACAACACGAAGAAACACGTTGCTCAGGGGCGGCTGACCTACGACCTTTAGACTAACACCTTACACAAACTCCCGTCAGGAAATAAAAGGGGTAAACATCGACAGCAGACGAGCCTCAGACTCTTCGTTCAAAAAAGTGTATGCCTTCACAACAACATGGAGTCTGGATGAAGTGGAGAGGGACGCTTCGTCTGAATTACTCTCCGTCATCACTGCATGGCGACACGAACACTTGTGGGTCATTTCCAAAAGAAAAGGATGGGGCTTTTACAGAAGAGGATCAGGGCCACATGTGACATTTTCTTTTTAGATCTGACCAGAAGTAAAAAAAAAGAAATCTGATTTTTTTCCGATTTTTGACTTTTTTCTCGAAAGCCTTCGATAAAACAAATTCTGAAATTAGCCGCTTTCACACCAAGTACTTTTCCGTACTTAGTTCCCAGTACTTAGTCCCCACGAACTCTGTAGTTCCTGGAACTGTCCTAGTAGATCGTGTTCACACCGGAAAAAGTCCCTGAGGGAGGATTAGGCAAATGAAGCCGCTGAAGTCACTTCTTCTGCTTTGGGTTTACTGGCAGGCCGCAAACAACTTCACGGCGTATACTGCCGCCCGAAGTCCCCCGGAGTGGGGGACTGGCTTCAGTCGAAGCTGCTGGGTCGCGGATTCAGAGTAATTCGCCAGAACGCCAACACCTCCTCTCCTCACCTCCTTTTGTGTTGCCATAAATTAGTCTCTCTCCGTTGGTGCGCTGGGCTAATGCTAATAATGCTAATGCCAGCAAATAAAATGGCGGCTTCACAAAAGAGTTTTACGTGGGCGGGGTGTGAACGCAAAATCCCAAGAACTATCGGAACTATTCCTGGGAAAAGTACTTCGTACTTCCACTTTTTCTGAAAAACGTAAAATAATTTTGACTTTTCGAAAAATTGTTCGAAAAACTTTTTCAATTTAGATTTTTTTCTCCAATTTTTTACTTTTTTCTCAAAATTCGAAAACCAAATTATTCAAACCTTTTTTTCTCCAAATGTTGTTTTATTTTTAATCTCAGCATTTTGCGGAAAAAATTGTTCCCCAGAATTTCCAGCTTTTTCTCAAAAATCATAGGAAAAAAATGTCAGACTATTTTCCTCCAAATTCTGAAATTACTTTTTTTCCACTTTTATTCCTCAACATTTTTGACATTTGTCTCAAAATTCTGATAAAAAGTTCTGACTTATTTCCTCAGAAGCAGACTTTAATCTCTGAACTAATAAAACAATGTGGCCCTGATCCTCGTCCATAGACTTTGAAATAAAACGCACAAAACGTCATCCCATCACATACAGATTGAAACAACAAGGAACAAAACATCGTCGCTCATCAGATGGGAAGTTCCTGCGGGTTGCTCCTGTTGACTTTCTACATGCAGTATTTGTCCGTCTTCACTTTTTAATTTATCACGTAAAGGGTCTTAAACTAATATCGTAAAGGGATTTTCTTGTTCTATTATTATCAGATTTTCTGTGCTTGGAATGTCTCGCTGTGGAGCAAATGCAAAACAACAAGACGCAATATTTCTCTCACATTCAAAGAAAAACCTTGATTAAAGCCATCCCTGCCACCAAGACGTTCTCCAGTTACATAACATCGTTTAGGAACCATTTAGTCTTTGAAACCTCGAAACAGGCTTCCTTTACTCCTCTGAATTTGGATATTTCGTACGAAGACGTAAAAATACCCCTTTAAATCAACACAAACCTGTTCCTTCAGAACAACGTACTCCGATGTTTCCCACTTCTACTCTTCGTGTTGGTGTTTCCTGCTGGACAACAAACCCACCACATGTGTGTCCCAGAAGGAAACGGGGGTTAAAGTCATATTTGTACCGACATCTTTTTACATTATAGGTTTTTCATGTGCTTGGAATGTCTCGCTGCGGAGCAAATGCAAAAACTAAAACCAACAAAAGTAGAAAAAGAGAAGATATTTCTCCCACATTCAAAGACGAACCTTGATTACAGCCAACCAAGCTGTTCTCCCCCTTACATAAAAAACAACAAATCGCAATCTTTGAAACCTCAAAACAGGCGACGCACTTCCTTTACAATCCTCTGAAGTATTTCGTACGAAGATGCAAAAACATTCCTTGGAACACAAACCTGTCTTTCAGAAGAACGTACTCCAAAGTTTCCCACTGCTGCTCTTCTTTTTGATATTTTCAGACAGTTTTCCCCAAACTTTAAACATCGCTTTCTTCAGAAACATCGTAAACCTCCCCCTCTCATTGTCCTCCGTTTATCAGTCCGAATCTTTTAGACGTCCATCTCCGAATTTCTCTGAAAACGAGGAGGCGTTGAGTTCTTCTTTTTAAAAAGGTTTGAAACAACACCACGGTACACAGTTTTCACAAGTCATGCGGATATATATACAGGAACTAGTATAATTGTTTTAAACAAAAGTAACAAAAGCTACTCTAAAGAAAAGGAATCATTAGAATAGGAATACATGATTAGCTTGTTGGAACACAGTGACGTCTTGAGAGAATAAAGTATAAACGTTTCTGTATCACTGGCCGGCCACAAACTCCTTCAATTAGAAAACAAACTGCATTTGGTGATCAGCTGCACAGCGTTAGTAAAACAGGGGCGTAGAAATAAACATTTTACGATAAATAGCACATTCAAGAGGGGCGGACGTTTCTCCAGTTCCCAAAAGTACTGTTTTTTTATAAAGCATTTAGTAATTAAGACACGGTAACAACGTAAAGTGACAGCGGGGGGCTTTGAAGATTCGCGTCCTTCCGGCAAAGAAAGAAAAATGACTTCCATCCAAAAGAAATGAAAAAGAAAAAGGAGGGAAAGTAAGTAAGGCCCCTTAAATAAATATTCTCATTCTTCTTCTTTTTTTTATGGTTTTCCAGGAGGAAAAAACGAAATACCAAACATCTACCGTTTCAAAAAATGGTGTTCCCACGGCGTAAGAAAAAAGGTTTTAAAAAAAGGCCCCGGACGACTCGGCTATACCATCCGGGAGTTCGTGTCCGAGGAAAAGTGTCCCAGGTTTTGCTTTTGCCGGCGACCCCGGTTGTTCTTCGGACATTTCCTAAAGATAGAAAAAAGAGATTTATTGTTCAGGTTACCTCTCAGTGGAAGAAAACAGAATTTTGAGCGGGAAAAAAAATTTGAACTTTTTTTCTCTGATTCTTGAATTTTCTCGCAAAATTCCTTGGATTTTTTATTTCAGAATTGTTTTTTTTCTTCGCAATTCTGAGAATTATTATTTATTTTTTTACCTTTCTCCCCGAATTCTGACTTTCTTCAGAATTTAGAAACGAAAATATTTGTTCTCAAAATTCTAAGAAAAAACAATAATTCGGTAATAATTATGTATATTTTTTTTTAAAAATTGAGGAAAACAGTAAAAGTTCCGATTTTATTTTTTCTAGTTCTTAGATTACTCAGAAGTTTGACCTTTGTCTAAAAATTATGAGAAAAACTGAATTTTGAACTTTTTTTTTTTCAAACCATTCTGTGAAAAAAGATCTTTGATACAAAAGACACAAAACGCCTATCGTCACTAAATAACGGTTGATATTTTTAAGGGGAACGAGTGATCATGAACAATTGTTTATTTTCTACTTTTGTTTTCACATTATGTGCATTATGTACTTGTTGTAACATTTAACAGGTATGTCTTTTTTTTCTCAAAATTCTAAGAAAAAAAAAAAATTCAGACTTTTTTTTTTCTTCAGAAAAAGTTGTATATATTTTTTAAAGGATTTTGAGAAAAACAGTAAAAGTTCCGACTTTATTTTTTCAAATTCTTAGATTACTTTTTTTTGTTATCACAAAACAGTCGGGCATTGTTTCTGATAGCAGCTCTCTGATTGGCCCGTGGGTCCACATTTCAGATATTACATCATATCGGATGCACATCTGGATCAGCTCCGTTGTTCCCCGTTTTTAGAGATTTGGGTACGGAGGAAAAGAGAGAGGGTTTATTTCCTGACGCTGCGTGAGTTCCCTGACACACCGGGGACACACCAGGGACGCACCGGGGACACACTGGGGACACACAGGGGACACACGGGGACTCACCGGAGACGCACCGGGGACACACGGGGACACACGGAGACACACAGGGACACACAGTGATGGAGAGAAGACATCAGAAAGTGCATTCTGCGTGATAGGTCCCCTTTAACTAAAGTACATCTTATCTTTTATCTTTATATTAACTGCGTTTGTTTAATAACGTCTTTTCCAAACCTAAAGGGGGCTTTGTTGTTGATGAGAGTGTGTGTGGCCTCACCTCGTGATGCACATCACCACGGCGACGATGATGGCGATCTGCACGGCGCCGATGATGGCGGCGATGAGGACGTAGTGAAGCTTCTGACCGCTGGGAACCACGTACAGGATGTTGAAGTCCTGAGGGTCCTCACACTTAGTCCCCTTATAACCTGCATCACACCTGACACACACACACACACACACACACACACACACACACACACACACACACCACACACACACACACACACACACACACACACACACACACACACACACACACACACACACACACACACACACACACACACACACACACGTTAGCATAGTCCACAAAGCACTAAGCCTTATGTTCATCTATCTTCACATTGAAGTTGAATCAGCCCTTGCGTAGGTGTAATTAAGAAACAATTCATTTCTTATTTTAAACGTTACTTAACTTTATATATAATATCATTTTAATTGCATTAATCTTTAATCTTGTTTGAATCTGTCCTGTTTTTCAATCTCACCCTGTTGCTGTTTGAATACTGAATTTCCCCATGGGGATTAATAAAGGTCCATCTTATCCTATCCTATCTTTTTTTTACCTGCAGTAAGTATATTTAGTGTATTTACCTGCAGTAAGTATATTTACCTGCAGTAAGTATATTTAGTGTATTTACCTGCAGTAAGTGTATTTACCTGCAGTAAGTATATTTAGTGTATTTACCTGCAGTAAGTGTATTTACCTGCAGTAAGTATATTTAGTGTATTTACCTGCAGTAAGTATATTTACCTGCAGTAAGTATATTTAGTGTATTTACCTGCAGTAAGTATATTTACCTGCAGTAAGTATATCTAGTGTATTTACCTGCAGTAAGTATATTTACCTGCAGTAAGTATATTTAGTGTATTTACCTGCAGTAAGTGTATTTAGTGTATTTACCTGCAGTAAGTATATTTAGTGTATTTACCTGCAGTAAGTATATTTACCTGCAGTAAGTATATTTAGTGTATTTACCTGCAGTAAGTATATTTAGTGTATTTACCTGCAGTAAGTATATTTAGTGTATTTACCTGCAGTAAGTGTATTTACCTGCAGTAAGTATATTTAGTGTATTTACCTGCAGTAAGTATATTTACCTGCAGTAAGTATATTTAGTGTATTTACCTGCAGTAAGTGTATTTACCTGCAGTAAGTATATTTACCTGCAGTAAGTATATTTAGTGTATTTACCTGCAGTAAGTATATTTACCTGCAGTAAGTATATCTAGTGTATTTACCTGCAGTAAGTATATTTACCTGTAGTAAGTATATTTAGTGTATTTACCTGCAGTAAGTATATTTAGTGTATTTACCTGCAGTAAGTATATTTACATGCAGTAAGTATATTTAGTGTATTTACCTGCAGTAAGTATATTTACCTGCAGTAAGTATATCTAGTGTATTTACCTGCAGTAAGTATATTTACCTGCAGTAAGTGTATTTAGTATATTTACCTGCAGTAAGTGTATTTAGTATATTTACCTGCAGTACGTGGATTTACCTGCAGTACGTGTATTTAGTGTATTTACCTGCAGTACGTGTATTTACCTGCAGTAAGTGTATTTACCTGCAGTAAGTGTATTTACCTGCAGTACGTGTATTTACCTGCAGTACGTGTATTTAGTGTATTTACCTGCAGTACGTGTATTTACCTGCAGTACGTGTATTTAGTGTATTTACCTGCAGTACGTGTATTTACCTGCAGCAAGTGTATTTACCTGCAGTAAGTGTATTTACCTGCAGTAAGTGTATTTAGTGTATTTACCTGCAGTACGTGTATTTAGTGTATTTACCTGCAGTACGTGTATTTACCTGCAGTACGTGTATTTAGTGTATTTACCTGCAGTACGTGTATTTACCGGCAGCAAGTGTATTTACCTGCAGTAAGTGTATTTACCTGCAGTACGTGTATTTAGTGTATTTACCTGCAGTACGTGTATTTAGTGTATTTACCTGCAGTACGTGTATTTACCTGCAGGTGGCCATGTTGTACTTGATTTCACATTTCCCGTGAACACAGAATCCGTTGTAGCTCTCGGCGCAGGGGATGGGCATCCCGGCGTAGAACCCGTCTCCGTGGTCCACACCTGTGGTCTCTGCAGAACGATAACACCGGGTTTCGTTTCATTCATTTAAACAACGTTTTTATTCATTATATTGGAATTTAGTTTTTTGTTTGTTTGACTTTTATTTCATCTTTACTGTTTATTTTAAACTCACTTATTATATTTTAGTACATTTAGCCTATTTCATTATATTTGATTTGCCTATTTTATTATATGTATTTGTAATATTATTATATATTTTTATTTTATTATATTTTTTTTTTTGAAGAATATTTGACACCCGTTAAACTAGTCTTGCTGAAAGCTAACTAGCCTAGCTTAGTTTAACGGGAATCCATATGATGTAATGTGCGTTAGTGTAGGGCTGCAACAAACGACTAATTTGATAATCGATTAAGTCGATTAGTTGTTGCACCCCTACTTTAGGGACATTCAAAGAACACATTTCAATCTTTTGAACCAGATAGTAATCAGAGTCGAGCAGCTTCTGAACCAATAAAGAAACACTCGCGGACCAGCTAACTCCACAAATATCCAACATCACATCGTTTTTCTAGAACAGATTACAAATTGCCTGAAAATGGTACAAACAAGTGGCAGCATGTGTGACGAAGGTGTTGCGCTGGGCTATATCATGCAATCAAAAGTGAAACTTAAGCTCGCTCCATTGCGGAGATATTCCCGGGAGAGTGCGGAAAACTCAAATTAATTTATTTATTTCAAATGTGAAATGTTACCAATATACTCACGGACCACCAGTGGTCCGCGGACAGGGGCGGCGCCAGGGGGTATCTAGGAGTTGCTATAGCAACTCCAACAATTGGCCTAGCAACGGTTTAGCAACCCCATTGTTTTGATATGAAAATGTATCATATTTATACACATTCTCGCAGCCCGCGAGAATGTGTATAAATATGATACATTTTCGCGGGATCTATCAGGGGCGGGTCGTTGTAATTTACTGCGTGAACTGTTACTTGGCTAATTCTCAGTAGATCGGAAATGGAAACAGAGTGAGTCACAGAATGAGGCCAGAGAGGAGGAAAAGTGCGTTATTTAGGCAATGTTGTTGGTGGGAGTTAGGGAGAGACCGCCCCTTCCAGGTGTGTGTGTGTGTGTGTGCGTTGTCCGGTGTGTGTCACGTGAAAGTCATGAGTGTTACACTATTGATTGGTTCTGTAAATAAAGAGAACGTTTTCGACATTGAAGGCTTGAGTGATCTTGAATAGCGGTGAACGCTACAATATGAACAGGCTCGTGCTTGGCCCACTGGTATTGTTTGTTTATTTTGAACATTAACTAGCAACGCCGTGCTGTCATAGCAACCGCTAAGCTACTGCAGCAAAAACAATCCTGGCGCCGCCCCTGTCCGCGGGCCACACTTTGAGAAGCACTGGAGCAGAGGAACCATTTCTATCCACTTGCTGAGCCTCGAGGCTTCACTGAGTGTTCTGTCTGAGGGAGATGATTACACTGCTCTCCGCCGCAGCGTTAGCGACGTGTTAATTACAGGTTCTGCAGAGTGGTTCTAACATCGTGGGAGTGTTTCCAGCTCTTCTCCGAAAGCCTCCCTGAGAGAAACATAATGACGGTGATTATCCTGAGAGCTGGCTCCTCTCACAGAGGGACGCTTACAAGGCGACACGGAAACCGTGTCTGAGCAGCATGTTGTCATGTTTTCTAATCAAAGCAACCTTTCTGAGGTGTTTTGTTCTTGTCGTTCGGACGGAAGCTTTACATCTGCATGTTTTCCATTATAACACGTTCATTCTGCGAGTTCGCTACAAATACACACAACACGGCTGGAACGAGCAGAAGAAGACACACGGTGGACGTGGAGAGACGACACAGAGACACAACACAACTAGACGTTATGATCGAAGACAAAGAGATACGAAAAGACCAAAGACCATGTATAAGAGGGGGAGGGGCTTATTCCTCATGAGTCCATTCTCGACTAATTTATAATGAACTGTGAAAGACATGTCCTCTGAAGGTCGTACAAAGGGACGCCTCTTCACGTTATCAGAGAGAAACGAGCCCTCTGTTGTGCTGTTGTCTCTGAGTGCAACAGAAACCCAGAGAGACGTCTCACCGCTGGCATCGATGCACAGAGCGGCCGATAATAAACCCTTTAGTTCCTGTTTCCTCTCTTGGCATCCTGCAGCGTCCCCTGACTCGTGAGACGATGTAAAGGATACATGATGCTCTGCAGAGTTGTTAAGTTTCATTTCCCCTATTGCATAATGCATCTCTAATGCTCTTATTTCAAACATGTTGTAGTGTCACATGATCTTTATTTACATGTTGAGTATCAGTCTTGGTATAAGTGATCAAACGGATGAAGAAAACTACATAATCTAAAGTTGTATTCATGTTTTCTTACCTAGGACGTTCACCTTGAAGGGGCTGCTGTCGTCTTTCTTCCCAACTTTCTCTTTATCAGCTGAGGAGGGAAACGCATGGAGCCAGTTACAGACAGACAGATACTGGGTGGGATTTCCTCTAAGTCAGTTTAAGTCCCCCTTAGAGGACAGGACTGTTTCTGTATGTAATTACACCGCTGAACGGACAAATATAACATGAGGAGTTCCTCAAGGCTCTATCCTGGGGCCTCTTGTCTTTACAATCTTAAACTGCTCAGATTATGTCAAACAAATAAATAAAATACAATTTATATGCACACGATACACACATCTACATTTAATGTATTTCATTTTCATTAATTTTATTTGTATTTGAATTTAATGTGATTTATTTTATTTGAAAAAAAAAACTTTTCTATTTGTTTTATTATTTTATTCTTAAATCAAACAATTGTTACCGAATCAACTTCACCTCAGGGTTAAAAACCTCTAAAAAGAGACTGTTAAAATGTTAAAAGTCACATTACTTTCCTTCACCACCGCTAAGCTAAAGGAGGCTAATGTTGGGCTATAAAGGAACTACAGCACGGTCACATGACTTCACGTCACCACCGCTAAGCTAAAGGTGGCTAATGTTGGGCTATAAAGGAACTACAGCACGGTCACATGACTTCACGTCACCACCGCTAAGCTAAAGGTGGCTAATGTTGGGCTATAAAGGAACTACAGCACGGTCACATGACTTCACGTCACCACCGCTAAGCTAAAGGTGGCTAATGTTGGGCTATAAAGGAACTACAGCACGGTCACATGACTTCACGTCACCACCGCTAAGCTAAAGGAGGCTAATGTTGGGCTATAA
>NW_027262651.1:12500-25641 GCF_902827115.2 Pseudochaenichthys georgianus | reverse complement strand
ATGTTGATGCTCAGAATCAGAATACTTTATTTTTTCGTTGTGAGAAATTGAATTTTGTGACAGTTTTCCCATTTTATAATTAATACAAAAATGCCACAAAAATATTTAGATAAATATAAGAAGGTAACTAAAATAAAAGAAGTAATAATGTAATCAAAAATAAAATAATAAATACAGATAATTAATTAAACAGCAGCTGGAAGACGTGCACATTCTAACAGCATATAATCGCTCTTGGATTAGGAATACTGGTTACGTTTAGTTTTCTTCGTGCTGTCTCTGTTCTGATTTTATGTAAAGCGTCTCTGAGCATTAGGAACAGCGCTTTATATATATATATATATATATATATATATTATTATATATGTGTATATTATATAAAGTATAAGTGTGGGGGCGAATGTTGTCTTTCAACCAGAAGGTTACTGAACCAGAGCGGTGTGTGAGTGAGTGTGTGTGTGTGGTATGTGTGTGGGGGTGTGTGTTTGCGTGTGTGTGTGTGTTTGCATGTGTGAGTGTGTGTGTGTATGTGTGAGTATGTGTGTGTGAGTGTGTGTGAGTATGTGTGTGTGAGTGTGTGTGAGTGTGTGTGCGTGTGTGTGAGAGAGTGTGTGTATGTGTATGTGTGTGCGTGTGAGTGTATGTGAGAGTGAGTGTGTGTATGCGTGCGTGTGTGTGTGAGAGAGAGAGTGTGAGTGTGTGTGAGAGAGAGTGTGAGTGAGTGTATGAGTGTGTGTGAGAGAGTGTGTGACGTGTGCATGCATGTGTGTGAGAGAGTGTGTGTGTGTGCATGCGTGTGTGTGTGCGTGTGTGTGAGAGAGAGTGTGTGACGTGTGCATGCATGTGTGTGAGAGAGTATGTGACGTGTGCATGCGTGTGTGTGAGAGAGTGTGTGAGTGTGTGTGCGTGTGTGTGAGAGAGAGTGTGTGACGTGTGCATGCGTGTGTGTGAGAGTGTGTGAGAGAGAGTGTGTGTGCGTGTGTGTATGTGCGTGTGTGTGTATGCGTGTGTGTGTGAGAGTGTGTGTCTATGTGTGTGTGTGTTAGCGTCCCTAGAATGGGTGAATGGCTCGTGTGGGGTTCTGAGGGGTCGATCAGAGCTGATAAACAGATATAGCTCCATCACACTATCTGCCGTGTGTCAGAACCATACGATATTAAAGGGGAGCAGCGTAATGGGTTCGGCCGCTGATGGAGATCACACCTAAATACAATGACTAATGCATCATTATCTCACAGCGCAGTGTATTCCAGTTATACACACTCGTATCCTTAATTCCCCATGACAACCATCACAACACAGATTGGTTCATAATTAATTCACTGTGCTATAAGCGGATTATAATATGAGTATATTTATAATTATAAACATAGCATTTTTTTATATGTTTCTAGTTATTGTGTATAGCATTTGTTTTTAATTATTGTGTTATTTAATGTAGTTATTGCCTGTACAGCACTTTGGTCAACTGAAGGTTGTTTTAAATGTGCTGTATAAATAAAGATTGAGATTGAAACTATGTAACATAATGAGATACTACAATCCTCCGTGTGTACAGGATTAACTTTTGTGTCCTGCATCATAAAAATGCAAATGTAAGCGCTCCATTTCTCTGCAGGGTAATTCTTCACAGTCAAATATATACAGGCCTAAATACATCTTTCATTTCCACTCCGGCTATAGTTGGAATATTGAATATGATTTGCTCTGCAGACGGGGAAATGAACCAGTAATTCATTTGAGCAGCTAAATGTATTTATAAATGCTTTCACTGTGGGTAAGGGGTGTAACGGTGCACAGAAGTCACGGTTCGGTACAACAAGAAAAAGCAAAAAAAAGTCCCAAATGCGTAATTCCAGGTTTGTTGTTATTTATGTTTGAACAGTAGAGCAAGTTTCAGTCTCAAAATAAGGAACTCTGACATTTTGAATAATTAACTGTATTAAACAGTTTAAAAGCAAACCATAAACACTCAGATGGCCATAGTATCTATAATGGCTGATGTCAAACAAAAAGGTTTCATCAAGCTGTAAAACTAAAAACAATGTCATCATAATAACATCATAAATAATAAGAAAGTGTTTCAAGAGCGCAAAGTCGTTGAAAAACATATGCCAAAAGCTTCCGTTATTTATTTTGGTCTCTCGGCTCTCATGTCTCTTGGCTTCTTACAAACAGCGGGGATCAGCTGTTGAACTGCTGCTGTCTTTCGCCGGGCTCCGGTGAGTGGCAAATCTGGGTGATGCCTTCTGATGTGATTTAGCATGTTTGGCGTGTGTTTCCATTAGCATACCGCACCGCTGTAGAACAACGCCGACACACCGTCCTCGTCGGATCCACCACTCGCACACCTCATCGTTATTGTAGTCCACAGGGAACCCGAAATGTTCCCACACAGCGGATTTAAAAGAAGCAGGTGGGTTCTAGCTCCTGTGTGTTATCTGAAATCGCCATACTACCTTTTCTTCTTCTTGTATTTAGTTCGTTTTGTTGTTGTGTTTCTTCTTGTTCTTCACTTGTTGTTTAAGGGCGGCTGGCAAACAGCTTTTAGGCGCAATACCGCCCCCTGGATTATAAATAGTGTAGTGGATGCTGCCCTGAAGGACAGACTTTTTTCCCACTCGTAAAAAAAGGCGTATTCGCCGTGTGACTGCATGTGCCGAACCGCGACGTCCGAACCGTGACCGTACGGGACGAATACGGATACCGTTACACCCCCCTAGCGCCCGAGTGTT
This sequence comes from Pseudochaenichthys georgianus, assembly GCF_902827115.2. Taxonomy (NCBI): domain Eukaryota; kingdom Metazoa; phylum Chordata; class Actinopteri; order Perciformes; family Channichthyidae; genus Pseudochaenichthys; species Pseudochaenichthys georgianus. Next base: position 22,906 of record NW_027262651.1, on the reverse strand, counting down.
TTCATGAATACATTTTGCACAATAGCTAACCCAGTCGTTGTTCGGGATGAACATTTAAAACCTCAGGCTCCTCCAACAATGCAACATATATAAACTTAAAGGGCCCGTGTCATGCTTTTCTGATTATTACCCGTCCCCTTGTGTGTTATGAAGCTTTTTCTGCGTGTAAACTGTTAGGAAACTATCACTCGACACCCGGTTGAGAATCAATAATCAGGTTCTAATGTATTCTTGCAAGAAGGAGCAGAGTTACCGTACTTTTCGGACTATAAAGCGCACCTGCATACAAGCCGCAGCAGCTAACTTGTCCGTCTGTCTTGCTCTCGTTCTGTCTCTCGGTTCCACTTTTACTTTGGCGTGCTACCTGTCTCACTCTTTTCCGGCCTCCAGCTTTTCCTCCTGGAGCCGCTTAGAGGTGGCGGGTGCGGACCGGTCCTAGAGCCCATAGAGTTAAAGGTGGTTAATTTTACCTGTAAGATCCATAGATCTAGGAGGTTCCCTAGTGGCCGTTAGCTGTACAAAACAAATGGGGGGAAAAGTCGCGGCTTATAGTCCGAAAAGTACGGTAAATCACATACAAAGGATATGGGTTAACTCACACACACGTGGTATGTTGCTCAACGGAGCAGGAAAAAACATCAGGCTTATATCGTCCAAAACACGGAGATACATAACAACAAAGTCGTAAATCGAGGTGGCGCTAATGTCATCCGCGGGTGTCGGAAAGGTGTCGGGGTCATCTGCGACGTCTTCTGGAAAGAGTCACGTTCTTCCTTCACGCCTCATAGACCAGAGATATTTAGGAGACAACAAGTATGTGTCTGTCTCCTCATAAATATCAACAACCTGAAATGCCCTGCCTCCTCCTATCGCAGCTGCAAGGTCATACACAGTTCAGAGTCACACATGGTATCAGTGAATTAAAACAAACCCATAAAGTGGAGACAACAGTTGTTCTGCATGTGAACGGTCTGCAGAGTCAAACCCTCAAAGTGCACCCTGTAGCGAGTAAAGCTCCAACACAGAGAGACCTGTCTGCTGCCCCAGAACGCCTCGTTGGAGATTTCTCTTTCCATTGTTTGCTTCCTGGGTTCTGTGACGTGTGAACACCCAAATTAACAAAGAGAGTGAATGCCTGGTGAATACACATACAGAGATGCTGTATGAGCAGGGCCGCACCTGGACAACTTGGGGCCCCAAGCGACATTGTGAGATGAGGCCCCCCCCCCAACCGACAGGAGTGAACCCATTTCTTTGGAAACAAAGTACTTTGCAAATATAATTCCTGTTTATTATTGTTATTATCAACACAGTTACTTTTGTATACAGTGAGGTAAATGGTAAATGTGCATGTATGTCGTTCAGTATGCGTTTACAGGTGAATACGTCTGCATTTCCTGCCAAATACTAGCCTCAAAAAGATTACAATATAATTAATGCAAATAAACTACTATAAATACTATTCTTATTATTCTATTATAATATAGTTGTATAGTCAAGACAAAACATGCTTATGACATGCTCAAAAACTGATATTTCTTAAATCTGTATTCTAGTTCCCTCTGTCAGCAATGTATCAACAACTACGGAGAACTGCGCACAGCAGCTGAGGCCCTTTGGGCGGGGCCCCCTGCATAAGGCGGGGCCCCCTGCAGCCTGCGTGATGGCCTGTAGGGAGGGGCGGCCCTGTGTATGAGAAACCAATTTTTAATCTATTCTAGTAGACCTCAACAATGGAAATATGACATGGGACCTTTAAGACATTCAAAGACATACAAATAGTGCAAGATAAGGGTGCAATCAGAGGTGGAAGAAGTACTCATATTTGTAACTTAAAGACACAACACAGTATTTCCATCACAGGACACAGGGGAACTAAAAGAGAAGGTACATCGAAGATAGTACTCCAAAAACAAGTTAAACAATAATGAAAACAAGGTGTTTTCACTTTAAATAAGTTCAAACATCTGCCAATAGAACAAGAGAAAATTAGCTTGCTTTGATGTCTTGAAATAAGATGGGATATTTAGATAAATCAGATCTTTTAATTACCTGGGAGAACTCAGTTTTAACTATTTTTCTCCAGAAACAGGAAATGTTGTTCCATTATAAGCCTCAAATACTCAGAAGTGTTCTGTGTTAGTTGGTGGTTTTCTAATAAATATGTAAAAAGATATGTGTTTCCTCTGAGATACAACTCGCAATAAGATGTTTTGACTCAACAAGATGATGCTTTGTCCAAAACAAGACCCGATATCTCACTGCAGTGTCACTTTGAAGTCATTGCGTCTCATATCAGGAGAAGAGACACATTCTGACTAGATATTAGACACAGATACTGGGCTATAAGATTTCAAGTTTTTTTTGTGTACGTACCTTATCTTATATTGCCGCTGAAGGACTAGAGTGAAAGCTGCTGACCTGACATGATGTCTCATGTCTGAAGGATCCATCACTCGGTGTAAACTTGACGTGTCTCTGATCTCTGAGAATAGAGAACTTGTTGTTGACAGAGAAGCTGAGTGTGACTCAAACTCAAAGCCCTTTGAAGTTTGATGGTTATCACGAGGTCAACACGTATTAAAAGCAGAGGAGGAATCTATTGAAGTACAAGTACTGCACTTAAAGGGGACCTATCATGCAAAATGCACTTTTTGAGTTTCGCTTGTTCTCGCTGTATCACCGACCCGGAAACCTGTCCGCTCGTCGCAGCAACGACCTATCATGCAAAACATCTTCCATACATCACCATGTGTCCCCGGTGTGTCGGGGAACTCACGCAGCGTCAGAAAATAAAACCCTCTCTTTTCCTCCGTACCCAAATCTCTAAAAACGGGGAACAACGGAGCTGATCCAGATTCGCGTCCGATACGACGTAACATCTGAAATGTGGACCCACGGGCCAATCAGAAACGTTGCTATCAGAAACAATGCCCGACTGTTTTGGACGTAATATGGTCGGTGTTTACATTAGCATCGCTAACACTCAGAGCTAACCTGTGCTGGAGAGCATGTGTGTGAAGAAGCAGGAAGTAGAAAGGAACTCAATCCATGATATGGCGTTTCATCACGGCAGCATTTAGTTTAGACGGTAGCTGCCGGGTCCCGCATGAGCTCAGACCCCTCCTTTTTATTCAAAGCTTTATACCAGAATCAGCGCTTTTGAAACAGGAAGTGAAATAGAGGGATATGAGGCGTGGCTAGAATGGGTGATCTGTTTAGTATTTTGAGCAAAACACTTCATAGACATGTTTTTAATATATTATTTTTATATATTTGAGAGCTGTGCTGTTGCCTAAAAATAGCATGATAGGTGACCTTTAAGGTATGTAGTTGCTACAAAGACACACACTATAAAGGAGTGATAGCACCTGTGGTTTGGAGATAATTACAGAGTGACTGCAGGTTCAGGTTGAAAGATGTTTGAAAGTGAGTTGTCTGCAGGATTAGAGCCTTGAAACTTCTTCGACCTTTCAACTCCGGATAAGGTCAGCCCGAATCCTCAGAGCGCTGATTATCTCACTCACAGCTAAAGCATACGAGGGATACATTCTCTGTTATCATCATGTATTTTTGATGTAATCAGATCATACTAGAATAAAGTAAATAAAAGATACATAACATAATAATATTTGCCACAAATCTAGTTTTTTCAGCAACTTCTATACATTTGGAATATGTTTTCAAATGTTATATGATGATATGTACTGTCAGGGTCATTTCTTGTAAATGAGGCCCAACATTTTGAATATTCAAATTATTCAATATTTCAAGAATTTATCAAAATTGAATTTTTTTTAATAACAAATAAAAAAAAACGTTCAGGTCATTCAGGTTTATTTATGTTTTATTTCACCCACTTCTTAGTTTACAATTCAATTTCTAAAAAGGTGTTAAACTCTAAAATAGCTTGTTTTGCCCTCATTCCTTTTTCAAAAACAATGCTACACATGCTAAATACTTAGCCGGCTTTAACCAACAGAAGCTAGCTAAAGATATTAACAATGATATCACAATTCATATTTATTTAAGTTCTATTTCAGACAATTATACTTTAATAAGCAATATATAAAAAGGTATTTAATTAAAAAAGTGCTTGTTTTGTCCACTTCCCTGTTCAAAAACAATGCTACACTTGCTAAATGCTAAGCTTTGACCAACAGAAGCTAGCTAGCTATGCTAACAATGACTCGGGATTGCTAGCATCGTTAGCAAGCTCCTATTGGTTTGAGCGACCGCAGAAAAAGACTGTCAGTTGTTTTGTGTTACAAAGTTGTGTGTCTTTTTGGGAGGAACATCTCTACATTCAAAATGCTGCGGAGGTAACTCAAATTAGCCAGCTAACGTTAGCCTCTCCCATCATAAGTGTCTGTCTCAATTTCTATGATTTCCACACACACCCTTAAGACAGGACCCAGCCTGAGTATGACATCATTGTGAGATCACAGAACAGCTGTGGGAAACACAACATCTGTTAAACACCAATGGAAATGGACCAGAGACTGAATGACTTCATTAGCTTTCTGTGAGGGTCCCCAGGAGTCCTAAAACCCAGGGATGAGTCAGCATTTTACCACCTCCTCGTATTGAACTTTTATTGTAAATGTGTTTTCGGTAAGATGCCTGAAATACGATCTGTGGTTCACTTCCAGGTCTATTTAACTATCCACTCTATTTAGCTTTATCCAAGCTTAATATGAATACAAACTGCCAGGTTAGCTGAAACATGTTTGTCTGAGCCCTAAGAAGGTATTTATCGCACAAAAGCCAAAGAAAACCGTTTATGGGTAATAGAATGGCTGAGCACACTGTGTTCTATTACAACCTCTTTAGGAAACATAAAACTTAAGTGGCTCGTTTCAATTGATGCTCTAATCCCTCTATGATTGACAGGCAATACAGTTGGTAAATCCCGACCTCAAAAGTATAAAGGGCTTGGTTATGATGCAGAACAAAGGCTTATCTGTTCCCACAAGCGACATCCATTCATGTCTGCTAACAAACTTTCACATAATTAGACACCATCCCCGTAGAGAGGGGATGAAACAGTCGCTCAGACAAACATTAACCCAGGCTTTGACCTGTCAAGAAGATGTACGTCGGAGACTGGAGCAACAAAAGAAAAAACAGCATTCCAGTTCCCGTAAACCAGGAGAGGAGAGGGGGGGGGGCGGGGGATTTTGGGAAGTTTCGTGACTCATCACTTTTTTGTATTTGGTGCACCCCCCAATGCAAAGGCAAGTTTGAATACCTCCACGGCAGATTGCACGGTCATGCTTTCAATGGATGAGTTTTTACAAGCGCTTCGTGTCGAACGCTTCACCGCCAGCTGTCTGCATAACTGTCACCATCACAACCTCCCTTTGTTGGCTTTGAAACGTAAGGAGATAACAAGTTAGGACTGAACAGCTTTATCCCTGCTGTCGAGGAGCAAATCTCCTATTAGGACAGTGAGGTTTTTGTATTGAATAGAAAACCGAGGCACCATGCAGCTTAACGTCGTGTAAGTTCCTGTTGACAGTTTCAATATCGTACAGACAGTGTGATCGCCTCGAGGCCGTATGATATCCTCCACGGTAGAGCTTTGAATCACCGCTTTCATTACAGTTTGAGTTGTTTTAGTGGAACTGTGTAACACCTATGATGTTCCCGGTCGTAGGAAATGAACGGGTGGCCCTAGATTATGTTCATCCATCAGAAAGTACACAACTACAAATCGACAACGATAATTTTATAATACATTTTCAGTGTCTATTCTTTGTATATTCACTGCAGTTTTTCATGTAAACCGGTATTCTGAGACTTTGGGTACAGCTTAAATCTAAGAGCAGTTTCAACAGTTACATTTGACCGAAACACCGAAGTAAGGGGGGAGGAACAAACACGACAGGATGGCAGAGGTGGAAGAAGTACTGAGATCTTGTACTTAAGTAGAAGTACTCAGATCTAGTACTTGAGTGAAAGTAGAAGTACTCAGATCTTGTACTTGAGTAAAAGTAGAAGTACTGAGATCTTGTACTTGAGTAAAAGTAGAAGTACTCAGATCTTGATCTTGAGTAAAAGTAGAAGTACTCAGGTCTTGTACTTGAGTAAAAGTAGAAGTACTCAGATCTTGTACTTGAGTAAAAGTAGAAGTACTCAGATCTAGTACTTGAGTAAAAGTAGAAGTACTCAGATCTTGTACTTGAGTAAAAGTAGAAGTACTCAGATCTAGTACTTGAGTAAAAGTAGAAGTACTCAGATATTGTACTTGAGTAAAAGTAGAAGTACTCAGATCTAGTACTTGAGTAAAAGTAGAAGTACTCAGATCTTGTACTTGAGTACAAGTAGAAGTACTCAGATCTTGTACTTGAGTAAAAGTAGAAGTACTCAGATCTAGTACTTGAGTAAAAGTAGAAGTACTCAGATCTAGTACTTGAGTGAAAGTAGAAGTACTCAGATCTTGTACTTGAGTAAAAGTAGAAGTACTGAGATCTTGTACTTGAGTAAAAGTAAAAGTAGAAGTACTCAGATCTTGATCTTGAGTAAAAGTAGAAGTACTCAGGTCTTGTACTTGAGTAAAAGTAGAAGTACTCAGATCTTGTACTTAAGTAAAAGTAGAAGTACTCAGATCTAGTACTTGAGTAAAAGTAGAAGTACTCAGATCTTGTACTTGAGTAAAAGTAGAAGTACTCAGATCTAGTACTTGAGTAAAAGTAGAAGTACTCAGATATTGTACTTGAGTAAAAGTAGAAGTACTCAGATCTTGTACTTGAGTACAAGTAGAAGTACTCAGATCTTGTACTTGAGTAAAAGTAGAAGTACTCAGATCTAGTACTTGAATAAAAGTAGAAGTACTCAGATATTGTACTTGAGTAAAAGTAGAAGTACTCAGATCTTGTACTTGAGTAAAAGTAGAAGTACTCAGATATTGTACTTGAGTAAAAGTAGAAGTACTCAGATCTTGTACTTGAGTAAAAGTAGAAGTACTCAGATCTTGTACTTGAGTAAAAGTAGAAGTACTCAGGTCTTGTTCTTGAGTAAAAGTAGAAGTACTCAGATCTTGTACTTGAGTAAAAGTAGAAGTACTCAGGTCTTGTTCTTGAGTAAAAGTAGAAGTACTCAGATCTAGTACTTGAGTAAAAGTAGAAGTACTCAGATATTGTACTTGAGTAAAAGTAGAAGTACTCAGATCTAGTACTTGAGTAAAAGTAGAAGTACTCAGATCTTGTACTTGAGTAAAAGTAGAAGTACTCAGATCTTGTACTTGAGTAAAAGTAGAAGTACTCAGATCTAGTACTTGAGTAAAAGTAGAAGTACTCAGATATTGTACTTGAGTAAAAGTAGAAGTACTCAGATCTTGTACTTGAGTAAAAGTAGAAGTACTCAGATCTTGTACTTGAGTAAAAGTAGAAGTACTCAGGTCTTGTTCTTGAGTAAAAGTAGAAGTACTCAGATCTTGTACTTGAGTAAAAGTAGAAGTACTCAGGTCTTGTTCTTGAGTAAAAGTAGAAGTACTCAGATCTTGTACTTGAGTAAAAGTAGAAGTACTCAGATCTTGTACTTGGGTAAAAGTAGAAGTACCAGAGTATAGGAATACTCTGTTACAGTAAAAGTCCTGCATTCAAAATGTTCCTCAAGTGAAAGTAGAAAAGTATTCTCATCAGAATATAGTGAAAGACAGTAAAAGTAGTCGTGGTGCAGATCGGTCCATTTCAGAATAATATATATGATATGTTTTATAATGATTGATCATGAAAGTGTTCTCAAAGCTGGTGGAGGTGCAGCTAGTCTGAAGTACTTTGTAGACTGCAGGGTAGCTGGTGAAGGTGCAGCTAGTCTAAAGTACTTTGTAGACTGCAGGGTGGCTGGTGAAGGTGCAGCTAGTCTGAAGTACTTTGTAGACTGCAGGGTAGCTGGTGGATTTACTCCAGGTGGAACTAAAGTCTGATTCAACACTTGATTAGATTTCACATCATTCATCTGAGAAGTAACTAAAGGTATTAAATACATGTCGTGGAGGGAAAGTACACCATGTACCTCTGAACTGTAGAGGAGTAAAAGTACACCATGTACCTCTGAACTGTGAGTAGAAGTACAGAGTAGCATAAAATGGGAATACTCAAGTAAAGTACTTGAGTAATTGCACTTGGTAACTTTACAGCACGGCAGGAGGGTTAATATAACAACAGAAAAGCGTGCAATGACTCGATCGTCTGCTGGCTCAGATCCTCAGGTTTGTTCTTGTGAGTGTGTTTCTGCGATCAGGTCGAAATGCAGTGTGTGAGATGAGTCAGTGGATATCTGCTACCATGCTGAGAATGTATTACTTGCTAACTTCATCCCGTGTGACAATAACATGCTGACGAATGCTCATAAAGTGATGACTGAGCACAAATATAGGAGCTTCTTAAGGTGCACAGCACACCGTAATGGAAAGTACTTAAATGCTCATCGAGAGAAAACCACAGATTTTAACTGCTCCACTTTCTTCTTCTGTTTCTATGTCAGCTCTTTTGTGTGACCGCGCTTTCGTCTTTAAAGCACTTTGTTCCACTAACTGATCCTCGACATCATTTTGTGGTTAGGGGCTTTCCCCAGGGGGCCCCTGCACACCACACGATAACACCTCAAAGCCTCTATTAGGGGCCGTTTAGCTCTGGGGTCCAAGCCTCAGAAACACACAAAACACACAAGGGGGAAAGTAACTGTACACGAGACTCGAGTATTAGACTCAAGTTATACTTCTACTTTACTTGGGAATTATCTTCACGCTGCTTCTCCACAACGTCCCAGAGGTTAATACACTCAAAAAGTAATACACTGGCTCCACTTTAAAGAAAGGTAGATAACATTTTGCTTTATGTTTTACATTTTTGAGTCGAATATTTGAGTTAACTTTTCAAGTGTTTTATATTTTGTTCAACCCAATTTGTCAACAACCAACATAATTTGCTATGATATTTTAAAGCTTATTTAAAGGTAGGGTAGGTAATTTTGGAGAAACCAGCTCGAGTGCGCTAGAATTTGAAAATACACTGCCGGAAAAAATCTGCCACTTCCTCACAGAGCCCCTCCCCCAACACACACGAACGCGCACACGACCAATGAGGGCATTCACACCGCAGTACTTTTCCCACAAAGGTTCATTTAGTTCTCATGAACTAAGTACAGATCGCGTTCACACCGGAATAAGTCCCTGGGGGAGGATTAGGCAAATGAAGCCGCTGACGTCACTTCTTCTTCTTCTGCTTTGGGTTTACTGGCAGGCCGCAAACCACTTCACGGCGTATACTGCCGCCCAAAGTCCCCGGGCGGAAGTCCCCGGGCGGAAGTCCCCGGGCGGAAGTCCCCGGAGTTGGGGAAGGCTTCAGTCGAAGCTGCTGGGAGTCCCAGCAGCTTCTACTGAAGCCTTCCGAGTAAATCGCCAGAACGCCGACACCTCCTCATCTCCACCGCTCCCATGTTTTATTTTGTGTTGCCATAAGTTAGTCTCTCTGCGTTTCTGCGCTGGGCTAATGCTAATGCTAATAATGCTAATGCTAATAATGCTAATGCCAGGATAATAAAATGGCGGCTTCACAAAACTTGTTGGGAGTTTGACGGGGCGTGGTTTGAAATCCGCCCAGCCAATCAGACATAGGAACCTTTTTCTCCCACGAAAGTCCCTGCTCTCTCGCAGGGACTGAACAGGGGGTGAAAAGGTTCTCATGAACTAATTTTAGTACCGGCTCTTTTTGGTGTGGTGTGAACGCGACAAAAGAGTTCTCATGAACCTTTGTGGGAAAAGTACTGCGGTGTGAACGCGCCTAATGAGGGCACGAGACAAGTTTGTGCCCCGATGGAAGGCATCCAGTTATTTTAGCCGAGCCGGCTCAGATGATTGGTCGTGCTTTTTACAGCGCCACGGCAGTTCCACAGATGAGATATTTTTATGGATTTTTTGTCAAAGCACTTCAGATATTCATTGCTATCGGGATGTTCAGAACATTCCATGGAATATAATAAAAAGTGTATCTTGAACCGGTTTCTGAAACTTACCGACCCCACCTTTAAGTGAAACCAACTTAATATGAATGAATTCATATTTTGTATTGTATATTGTGCAAAAGAAACAGAACATCAAATAAACAAAAAAACAAAATACAAATAAAAATCAAAAGTAATAATAAAGGTATTACATAGAATACTTTAAGTTACAATGCAGTGAGTACTTTTACTGAGGAAAGTACTTTTTGCCAATAATATTTCTTTAACTTCAGTAGTTTACATGTTCAAATCAGGACTTTTATAGGAGTATTTTCACCCTTTTGTTGAACTACTTTTACTCAAGCATCACAAAAAGAGTACTATTTCCAGCCCTGCACACACAGGATATTTATCACGCTTTAATGACAGAGTTCACAAAGGGTGATGTCACCGGCCTC
>NW_027262651.1:0-5000 GCF_902827115.2 Pseudochaenichthys georgianus | reverse complement strand
CCAACTCCACATCCTGTCCGAAGAGTCCTCTTATAGACCCTGTGCTGGGTTTTTACCCATCGTGACTCATCCGAGCGACTCACAAAGATGCACCTCGCACGACTCGTAAGCCTCACACTCTCACATATGCAAATGGCTGTAAGGTGCTGATGTGTGTTATACACAGGTGTGCAAACAGAGCGATACAAACACCCTGAATATGGATGTAAATATTTTATCTTGAGTGATGGCAGGATTTGGCATCGAGGGCCGTGATTGACGACCATGTAAGCGAGGAAATGTGAGTTCCTCTGACGCTCTTCAGGGGATTTATCCATCTGTCATAGGCCTGTTGGATAAATCCACACCAGCCAGACACAATCATATTTATGCTGTCTTCATTAGAGCTTGACTCAGAATTACTGTATTCTGTTAGCTCGGTTAAGCCCTTCCTCTTCACAGTGAACTATGACTATGATTGTGTAGTGAATATCTACATGTATATTTTCAATTTCAAAATGTTTTCTATTTTCTTTTCTTTCTATTCTTGTTTATTTCTAGTTTTGTTTTATTGTAAAATGCCTTGTCTTTTATGCTGCAACATTTTTTTCTTCCAAATTGGGATCAATAAAGTACCATCTTATCTTATCTTATATGAATGAGTACAACTATTTACTACACGGCTTAGTTGCTCAATTCTGATTGGAACATTTGGTCAATTCGCTTTTTTCTAGGACGCTGTGATGAAGGGACTATGTGCAGTCATATCAATCCGCAGAAAGTAGTCCGGTCAATTTAACAACGTCAGCTGTGACCATAACAAAAAACCCATTTGTTTTCAGTTTGTTACCTAATCAGAAAACGCCAATTAATAATTTCTGGATATTTATTTTCATATCTGTGGAGGGCACGTAACTTTGGATTCATGATGACAGAACTGTCCCCAGAAAAGGAAAGGAAAAGAGAATTAGAAAGTAGGAAAGAGGTTTGAATATGGCAGAGAAATCAACACAAGAAGACAGACAGGAAGTACTGTGAACAGACTTGGACAGTTCCCGGGCAGAAAACCTTCACCTACATTTTAAGTTACGTTACTTCGTGGCAGTAAAACAGCATTTATTGTCTTAGTGGAAGCTATACAAACACTTCTTAATCAATAAAATCAGGTTCAAACCACATTTTTTGTGTCAAATCATTGATTTAATTAGTATTCAGGAGCAAGCCTGCCATCACTTAGGTTAATTATTAATGAAAGAGATAAGTAGTTCACTTGTTATCTAGTTACCAATCATTTTTATGCTGACTTTAGCTGACTTAGGTGGGCACATGTTTACTACTGAATGTTTAGTAATACATGCACAGCTCATAGTATATCTGTGTAGGTATGTAGAGCCGATATTGAATATTGTCTTGTCATAAGAGATATTGTGAATGGGAGAAATAGGCAAGGCAAAGCAAGTTTATTTATATAGCACCTTTCAACACAAGGCAATTCAAGGGGGTTTACAAAAATGAAAGACATTCAGACAAAGGCATTTAAAAACAGTCATTAAAAAGAAAAGATGATAAAAGAAACATGAAAAGAAAAAATACATGAATAAAAAATACATGGATAAAAGATACAGTGCAGTTTAAGATGTGAATAGTTCAATTAAAAGCAGCGACAAAAAGAAAAGTCTTCTTGCTGGATTTGAAAGTAGTCAGAGTTGCAGCGGACCTGCAGGTTTCTGGGAGTTTGTTCCAGATATTTGGAGCATAATAACTGAACGCTGCTTCTCCATGTTTAGTTCTGACTCTGGGGACAGAAAGCTGACCAGTCCCTGAAGACCTGAGAGATCTGGATGGTTCATAGTTTAGCAGGAGGTCAGAAATGTATTTTGGGCCTAAACCATTCAGTGCTTTATAAACCAGCAGCAGTATTTAGAAATCTATTCTTTGACACACAGGAAGCCAGTGTAAAGACTTCAGAGCAGGAGTGATGTGATCCACTTTCTTAGTGTCAGTGAGGACTCGAGCAGCGGCGTTCTGAATCAGCTGCAGCTTCCTAATAGATGTTTTAGTGAGACCTGTGAAGACACCATTACAGTAGTCCAGTCTACTGAAGATAAAAGCATGGACAAGTTTCTCCAGATCCTGCTGTGACATTAGTCTTTTAATCCTAGATATGTTCTTTAGGTGATAGTAGGCTGATTTAGTAACTGCTTTAATGTGACTGTTGAAACTCAGGTCAGAGTCCATGACTACACCTAGGTTTCTGGCTTTATCTGTTGGTTTGAACATTGCAGACTGAAGCTCAGCGCTAACTTTTATACGTTCTGCCTTGGCTCCAAAAACCATTACCTCAGTTTTATCTTTGTTTAATTGTAGAAAGTTCTGACACATCCAGTCATTGATTTGTTCAATGCACTTACTCACTGTTTTAACTGGAGCATAGTCTCCTGGTGAAATGTTTACGTAAATGTGTGTCATCTGCATAGCTATGGTAACTTATTTTGTTGTTCTTCATTATCTGAGCCAGTGGTAGCATGTAGATGTTAAAGAGAAGAGGCCCCGAGATGGAGCCTTGAGGAACCCCACATGTCATATTTGTCAACTCAGATGTGTATTTAAGTAGGATTCAAACCAATGTAGAACTGTTGATGAAAGTCCCACCCAGTTTTCCAGTCGGTCTAGTAATATGTTGTGGTCAACAGTGTCAAACGCAAATAGAGTGATTTATTGTGACATTTCTTTATCTACCTTGCATCGGAGCTCCTGATCACCTTTTAGGTAGAGATGGCAAAAGTACTCACATCCTTTACTCAAATAGAAGTACATATACTGGTGTTTAAAAATACTCTGGTAAAAGTAGAAGTACTGACTAAACTTCTTTACTCAAGTCAAAGTAAAGAGGCTTTGAAATGTACTTCAGTAAAAAGTCCCCATAACTAGCAGCTGCTTTAAAGAGTACCTGACCTCCCTTTATATTAATAGAACAATAATGTCATTGTTAGCTAATGAATGTTTCCATGCTGAACAACGGCAACATTACAACGTTTCCATTGGTCCCTCTTCTTTAGAGAAGACCAGGAAGTGATGGATACACGGATCGTGTTCCAACCAATAGGCACGCAGTGACTCTAAAGAATAATGATCACGCACCAGACACACATTCAGACTAAAGGAACCAGCTGTTTGGAAAATGAGAGAAGTAGAAAGTACAGGTATTTGAGTTCAACATGAGAGAAGTAGAAAGTACAGGTATTTGAGTTCAACATGAGAGAAGTAGAAAGTACAGGTATTTGAGTTCAACATGAGAGAAGTAGAAAGTACAGGTATTTGAGTTCAACATGTGAGAAGTAGAAAGTACAGGTATTTGGGTACAACATGTGAGAAGTAGAAAGTACAGGTATTTGGGTTCAACATGTGAGAAGTAGAAAGTACAGGTATTTGAGTTCAACATGTAAGAAGTAGAAAGTACAGGTATTTGAGTTCAACATGTGAGAAGTAGAAAGTACAGGTATTTGGGTACAACATGTGAGAAGTAGAAAGTACAGGTATTTGGGTTCAACATGTGAGAAGTAGAAAGTACAGGTATTTGAGTTCAACATGTGAGAAGTAGAAAGTACAGGTATTTGGGTTCAACATGTAAGAAGTAGAAAGTACAGGTATTTGGGTACAACATGTGAGAAGTAGAAAGTACAGGTATTTGGGTACAACATGTGAGAAGTAGAAAGTACAGGTATTTGGGTACAACATGTGAGAAGTAGAAAGTACAGGTATTTGGGTACAACATGTAAGAAGTAGAAAGTACAGGTATTTGAGTTCAACATGTGAGAAGTAGAAAGTACAGGTATTTGGGTACAACATGTAAGAAGTAGAAAGTACAGGTATTTGAGTTCAACATGTGAGAAGTAGAAAGTACAGGTATTTGTGTTCAACATGTGAGAAGTAGAAAGTACAGGTATTAGTGTTCAACATGTGAGAAGTAGAAAGTACAGGTATTTGGGTACAACATGTGAGAAGTAGAAAGTACAGGTATTTGGGTACAACATGTAAGAAGTAGAAAGTACAGGTATTTGAGTTCAACATGTGAGAAGTAGAAAGTACAGGTATTAGTGTTCAACATGTAAGAAGTAGAAAGTACAGGTATTTGAGTTCAACATGTAAGAAGTAAAAGTAAAAATTCGTCAGAAAAATAAGTAGTGGAGTAAAGTACTGATACCAGAAGAATGTATAAGTACAGTAACGAGGTATTTGTACTCCACTACTTCCCACCTCTGGCCTTTAGGCGTTCCCTTTGCAGTAATTACCAGCCTGCTGCATATCATTCCTTTCATACCTGCTATCAAGGGTTGTGGAAATCATTGTGTAATCTTTTATCTTGTGGGTAGTAAGCAGTGATGTATAAAATGAAAATGAGGGTCTGTCCCTGCGCCTGTATCTAGATTTCATATGCTCCCGCCAAAATAACTGAAACCCTTTCTGCATAGTTGACTTTCATTCACTATCTAAAAATACGCAAACGTGGCAGATAACAAGCAGTGAAGCAAGAGGTTAACAAACCATTGGATTTATCAAAAGCCTACATACATAATGATAAAAAACACAATTGTATACAAAACATAAGATCAGTATTCAAACAATTGCTTGCATTCAATGCTAATGGAACACTTTATGGACAATATATTAACATTGAAATAACATAACACTGATTTGATTATGAAAACCAGATTTTTTACAGTTTTCTGTTGTGGTTGGGAAGCCATTGCAGATCTTTGTTCCTCTTCTTCCTCACCTCTTTGTCTTTCATGTTGTCGCTCTTCTTCTTCTTTTAACATCTCTGGTGGTCCGACATGACACACACTGGTCTGACATCCGTGTGGTCCCCAGGGTCGAAAAGGAGAACGAAGACATTAAACGGGTGATTGAACACACAGAGAAAGAGAAAGAGACAGGGGGGTTTCACCGATGAGTAACCAACACGATTGGGGAAGAATTGGTCCTGCTTGTCAGACCCTTCACAGATCATTCAAAGACCC
>NW_027262650.1:0-25664 GCF_902827115.2 Pseudochaenichthys georgianus | reverse complement strand
CGACCTCAGTGCTGCATTCGATGCTATCGACCATGATATCCTATTGCAAAGACTAGAGCACTTAGTTGGCATACAGGGAACTGCTTTAGGCTGGTTCAGGTCCTATCTATCTGAACGCTCTCAGTTTGTACGTGTTAACGATGAATCTTCCACACAAACCAAAGTTAGCCATGGAGTGCCACAGGGCTCAGTGCTCGGACCTATTTTGTTCACATTATATTGCTTCCGTTAGGCAATATTATAAGGAATCATTCTGTAAACTTTCATTGTTATGCGGATGATACTCAACTATATTTATCAATCAAGCCTGATGAAATTAATCATCTAAATAAAATTCAGGACTGCCTTAAGGACTTAAAAACGTGGATGACCTTAAACTTTTTGATGTTAAACACGACCAAAACTGAAGTTATTGTACCTGGCCCAAAGAATCTACGAAACAAATTATCTAAAGACATACTAACTATGGATGGCATTAATTTGGCCTCCAGTGAGACTGTAAGGAATCTTGGTGTTATATTTGATCAGGATTTATCCTTTAACGCCCACATAAAATCAATTTCAAGGACCGCCTACTTCCATCTACGTAACATTGCAAAGATCAGGCATATCTTGCCTCAAAGCGATGCAGAGAAACTAGTCCATGCATTTGTTACTTCTAGGCTGGATTATTGTAACTCCTTATTATCAGGGAGTACCAAGAAGTCAGTCAAGTCGCTTCAGCTGATTCAAAATGCTGCGGCTCGTGTACTAACCAGAGTTAGGAAAAGGGACCACATTACTCCTGTTCTGGCTGCCTTACACTGGCTCCCTATAGAACACAGGATAGAATTTAAAATTCTTTTTAAAGCGCTGGATCTTGAGTCGTGGCTGTGGTCCTGGATCATCGGTCCTGATGGATATCCTCGTGGATTCATCTTCCTATTATACACACATGCATTTCCAAACATCTGGACTACCTATGTTGCAAATGTATTATCTTTTCAATTTACACACGGCATCTATTGCACGTCTGTCCGTCCTGGGAGAGGGATCCCTCCTCTGCTGCTCTCCCTGAGGTTTCTCCATGTTCCCTTAAACATTTAGGCTTAAATATAGGTTCCACTCATAGACTGTGTATATAAAGGGACTTTTACGCCATCATGCATCATTTCAGATCGAAGCTCAAATGAAGGCCTGGCTAAAAACGTATAGTATAGTAATAGAGGCAATAATGCCTTTCAAAAAATCATATCAATTCAACAAAAAGAACGAGCTGCATACTTTTCACACTTAATCATCTACTTGTACTTTACTGTTGAGAAACTCAAATGCAGCTTTCTACATGCTTTGGCCGCCATTTTATGCATCAGAATGCACTTCAGAAAAGCCCATCCATTAACATGGGCGACCTTTCTCCAACGTGGCACTTCTTTTGCAGCAGGCCGGTGCAGGGGGGGGGGCGATGGGGGGGGGGGGGGGGCGACGGGGGCAGAGAGGGACAGGACAATACTGTTCTCTTATCAAGTCTGATATACAGGCTAGAATATTTGTATTTAATGAAACACACTATTGCAAGTAAAAGTCTGGCATTAAGTACAATACATAATGACTAAGTATTTTTATAAACATTTCGGCTTAAATATAGGTTCCACAGGACATTTCGGCATGGCTGTGCATGTGCTACAGGAGAAGGCCATAATGACTGTTACGCCATCACTACATAGGGGAAGCAAACACATACAGTTTCAGTTTCTACGTGCTTTTGCCGCCATTCCACGCCCCAGAACACGACTATAAAGGGAGTTAGGCGCAACAACAACAAAATGACCAGAAAGATGCTGTAGGGGGGGTCAGTGAGCAAAACTGTGTGAACATCCAGGGAAGTTCACACACACACGCACACACACACACACACACACACACACACACACACACACACACACACACACACACTCTGCAGTTTATTTGTATGTCAGACCACCAGGAGGATGAAACTTTGTTTAAAACCTGAAGTGTAACAGAGAGGTTAATAATGTTTACAGGTCCCATGTCGTGCTTTTCCGGTTGCGTGTTATGAAGCTTTGATTAGAAAATAACTTAGAAGTTCTTACACTTTAGAAAAACATCAGAATCCTGAAATCAACATTTTTAATTAGAAAATCAGATTTCAGGAGAAAAAAGTCTGAATTCCGAAAAAATGCATTTTTCAGAAAATAATAATAATAATAATAATAACTGAGATTTCTATAGCGCCTTTCAAGGGACCCAAGGTCGCTTTACAGGAATAGGGCGAGCACAAACAAAACAACAGATCGATTTAAGGGCCGAAAGCCTTGATGAACAGATGGGACTTGAGGGCCTTTGAAGGCGTCCAGTGTGGGGATGTTGTGAATCTGCGCAGGGAGAGCGTTCCAGAGGGTGGGGGCTGCCACGCTGAAGGCTCTGTCCCCGAAGGTTCTCAGTTTGGTGCGGGGGGTGGTGAGCAGGCCAGAGGCTGAAGACCGCAGGTTCCGGGGTGGGGCATGTGGGCGGAGGAATAAATATTTGCTTCTGTTAAATTTGAAATAAAAAGGATTTTCTGAATAAAAAAATATTTTCAGAATGTTGCCCTGAAAGTCAAAGTCTGAGACGAAGACGTGAGTTCTGTGAAATCAGAGAATCTGAATTCTGAGATTTTCAGTAAAAAAAACATTAAATCACCGAAAGAAAAAGCATTTTCTCAAAATAAGACACAAAACATAATTTTTATCCATCCATCCATCTTCTCCCGCTTATCCGTGGTCGGGTCGCGGGGGCAGCAGTTCCAGCAGAGAGCCCCAAACTTTCTTTTCCCTGGCGACATCAACCAGCTCTGACTGGGGGATCCCAAGGCGCTCCCAGGCCAGCGAAGAGATATAATCCCTCCACCTGGTCCTAGGTCTACCCCTTGGTCTCTTCCCAGCTGGACGTGCCTGGAACACCTCCCTAGGGAGGCGCCCAGGTGGCATCCTAACTAGGTGCCCGAACCACCTCAACTGGCTTCTTTCGACGCGAAGGAGGAGCGGCTCAACTCCGAGTCCCTCCCTGATGACCGAACTTCTCACCTTATCTCTAAGGGAGACACCAGCCACCCGGCGGAGGAAACCCATCTCGGCCGCTTGTATCCGCGATCTCGTTCTTTCGGTCATGACCCATCCTTCATGACCATAGGTGAGGGTAGGAACGAAAATGGCCCGGTAGACAGAGAGCTTTGCCTTCCGGCTCAGCTCCCTTTTCGTCACAACGGTGCGGTAAAGCGACTGCAGTACCGCTCCCGCTGCTCCGATTCTCCGGCCCATCTCACGCTCCATTGATCCCTCACTCGAGAACAAGACCCCGAGATACTTGAACTCCTTCACTTGGGGTAAGGACTCATTCCCTACTTGGAGTGGACAGTCCATCGGTTTCCTGCTGAGAGCCATGGCCTCAGATCTGGAGGTGCTGATCCTCACCCCAGCCGCTTCACACTCGGTTGCGAACCGATCCAGTGAGTGCTGAAGGTCGCAGACCGATGAAGCCATCAGAACCACATCATCTGCAAAAAGCAGTGGTGCAATCCTTAGTCCACCGAACTGCAGACCCCCCCCCCCCACGACTACGCCTCGAAATCCGATCCATGTATATTACAAACAGGATTGGTGACAAAGCGCAGCCCTGGCGGAGGCCAACCCTCACCGGAAATGGGTCCGACTTACTGCCGAGGACCCGGACACAGCTCTCGCTTTGGGAGTACAGAGATTGGATGGCCCTGAGTAGAGACCCCCTCACCCCATACTCCCGCAGCACCTCCCACAGTAACTCCCTGGGAACCCGGTCATACGCCTTCTCCAAGTCTACAACACACATGTAGACCGGATAAGCGTACTCCCAGGCCCCCTCCAGGATCCTTGCAAGAGTAAAAAGCTGATCCGTCGTTCCACGACCAGGACGGAATCCGCATTGTTCCTCCTCAATCTGAGGTTCCACAATCGGCCTGACCCTCCTTTCGAGTACCTTGGAGTAAACTTTCCCGGGGAGGCTGAGTAGTGTGATGCCTCTGTAATTGGCACACACCCTCTGATCCCCCTTTTTGAAAAGGGGGACCACCACCCCGGTCTGCCACTCCTTCGGTACCGTTTCCGACTTCCACGCAACGTTGATGAGACGTGTCAACCATGACAGTCCCTCAACACCCAGAGCCTTCAGCATTTCCGGGCGGATCTCATCCACCCCCGGGGCTTTGCCACTGTGGAGTTGTTTGACGACCTCAGTGACCTCCCCCCGGGAGATTGGCGTTGATCCCCCGTCATACTCCAGCTCTGCCTCTAACATAGAGGGCGGAGTTGTCGGGTTCAGGAGTTCCTCAAAGTGTTCCTTCCAACGTCCCAACACTCCATCAGTTGAGGTCAACAACGTCCCATCCTTACTGTACACAGCTTGGATGGTTCCCTGCTTCCCCCTCCTGAGGTGTCGGACAGTTTTCCAGAACAACTTTGGTGCCGCCCGAAAGTCCTTCTCCATGTCTTCTCCGAACTTCTCCCACACCCGCTGCTTTGCCTCGGCCACGGATGAGGCTGCTGCCCTTCGGGCCTGTCGGTACCTTGCAACTGCTTCGGGAGTCCCCCGGGATAACAAATCCCTGAAGGCCTCCTTCTTCAGTCGGACGGCTTCCCTGACCACCGGTGTCCACCAGGAGGTTCGAGGGTTACCGCCCCTTGAGGCACCTAGGACCTTGAGACCACAGCTCCCCGCCGCGGCTTCGGCAATAGAGGCTTTGAACACCGACCACTCTGGTTCAATGTCCCCAACCTCCACAGGAATGCCCGAAAAGCTCCGCCGGAGGTGTGAGTTGAAGGCCTCCTGAACTTGGGCCTCCTCCAGACGTTCCCAGTTCACCCGAACTACACGTTTGGGCTTACCAGGTCTATCCAGAGGCTTCCCCCGCCACTCGACCCAACTCACCACCAGATGGTGATCAGTTGACAACTCCGCCCCTCTCTTTACCCGAGTGTCCAAAACATACGGCCTCAGGTCCGATGATACGATAACGAAATCGATCATGGACCTTCTGCCTAGGGTGCTCTGGTACCACGTACACTTATGAGCATCCTTATGTTCGAACATGGTGTTTGTTATGGCCAATCCATGACTAGCACAGAAGTCCAGTAACAAACCACCACTCCGGTTCAGATCAGGGGGGCCGTTCCTCCCAATCACGCCCCTCCAAGTGTCTCCATCATTGCCCACATGTGCGTTGAAGTCTCCCAGCAAGACTAAGGAGTCCCCTTCAGGAGCCCCATACAGGACTCTTTCCAGGGTCTCCAAGAAGGCCGAATACTCTGAACTGCTGTTGGGTGCATAAGCACACACAACAGTCAGAGTTTTCCCCCCCATAACCCGCAGGCGTAGGGAGGCGACCCTCTCGTCCACTGGGGTAAACTCCAACAACGAAGCACCTAACCGGGGACTTGTGAGTATCCCCACACCCGCCCGGCGCCTCACACCTTGAGCAACTCCGGAGAAGAATAGAGTCCAACCCCTATCCAGAAGTAAGGTTCCAGAGCCGACGCTGTGCGTAGAGGTGAGCCCAACCAGATCCAACTGGTACCGCTCCACCTCCCGCACAAGCTCCGGCTCCTTCCCCCCCAGAGAGGTGACGCTCCACGTCCCCAAAGCCAGCTTCTGCCGCCCGGGTCTGGTCCGTCGAGACCCTCCGCTTTCACTGCCACCCGTCTGGCAGCGCACCCGACCCCATCGATGTTTCCCGTAGGTGGTGGGCCCGCGGGACAGAGAAGCGGAGGTGTTGCCCACGTTGCCTTTTCGGGCTGGGCCCGGCCGGGCTCCGTGGCAAGCCCGGCCACCAGACGCTCGCCGACGAGTCCTCCTTCTGGGCCTGGCTCCAGAAGGGGACCCCGGGCTTCCTCCGGGCCGGGTATCCTCACTTCTTGTTTTTCCTTTCATGAGGTCTTTTGAACCAATCTTAGTCTGGCCCCTTGCCTGAGACCAATTTGCCATGGGAGACCCTACCAGGAACACAAGGTTCCAGACAACACAGCCCCCAGGTTCATCAGGGCACACAAACCTCTCTACCACGGTAAGGTGCTGGTTCTTCAGAGAGGCAATTTTTAGGATTCTCAGATTTCTGAGGAAAGAAACTGAGATTTTATTTTGAGTGAAAGGAAATAAAAACTGAATTCCAGGAAAATAAATCATTTTGTAATTTTTTTGGATAAAAAGTCAAAGATCTAACATTTAGCTAACAAAGAAATAAAATAATGATCTCAAAATAAATTGGAAAAAACATATATTCTTAAGAATTGTGAGAAAAAGTCAATTCATTTCAAACCTTTATTTAACCAGATGGTCCTTTGAGGTCATAGATCTCTTTTTCACGGCGACCTGCAGCAAACAGGTTCCACGTGAAACATCAGAGGACATCAAACATTATATTTACAGGACACTTAGTTATAGACATTTCCAAGTGCCCATTGTATCAGCGAGCATTTCCTTTAGCCGAGCTCTAAAGACATGCAGAGGAATGAGATGCTCAGTTTCAATTCTTGCTGAAGATTGTTCCAGCAAGTGGAGCTGCGCAGAACAGCTGTCTCACCTCAGACAGTCCTTGCTCTCGGCACATCTAACAAGACCACATCATGTGACCTCAGGCAGTAGCTGCTTGCAACTCTCCGTGAGACCAGAGAGCTGATGTACCTCTGCTGCTCTCCCTGAGGTTTCTCCCATGTTCCTTTAAACTGGGTTTTCTTCGGAAGTTTGTCCTTGTACAATGTGAGGGTCTGAGGACAGAGGCTCTAAGGACAGATGGTCCGAGGACAGAGGGTCTGAGGACAGAGGGTCTGAGGACAGAGGGTCTGAGGACAGAGGGTCCGAGGACAGAGGGTCCGAGGACAGAGGGTCTGAGGACAGAGGGTCTGAGGACAGAGGGTCCGAGGACAGAGGGTCTGAGGACAGAGGGTCCGAGGACAGAGGGTCTGAGGACAGAGGGTCCGAGGACAGAGGGTCCAAGGACAGAGGGTCCGAGGACAGAGGGTCTGAGGACAGAGGGTCCGAGGACAGAGGGTCTGAGGACAGAGGGTCCGAGGACAGAGGGTCTGAGGACAGAGGGTCTGAGGACAGAGGGTCCGAGGACAGAGGGTCTGAGGACAGAGGGTCCGAGGACAGAGGGTCTGAGGACAGAGGGTCCGAGGACAGAGGGTCTGAGGACAGAGGGTCTGAGGACAGAGGGTCTGAGGACAGAGGGTGTCGTATTGTCATGCTGATATTCTGTACACACTGTGAAGACACTGAGACGAATGTAACATTGGTGATATGGGGCTATAAATAGACATTGGTTGATTGATTGGTTGATTGATTGGTTGATTGATTGGTTGATTGATTGGTTGATTGGTTGATTGATTGATTGGTTGATTGATTGATTGGTTGATTGATTGATTGGTTGATTGATTGATTGGTTGATTGGTTGATTGATTGGTTGATTGGTTGATTGATTGGTTGATTGATTGATTGGTTGATTGATTGGTTGATTGATTGGTTGATTGGTTGATTGATTGATTGGTTGATTGATTGATTGATTGATTGATTGATGTAATACGTGAAGTGTTGAGGACGGCTCTGTCTGCCGGGGTCAGCCTCTTTCCCTTCACTGCCAACTGGACAGAAATAGACCTTTTGTTCGTAACTATTACAAATAAATAAAAAGAATCATTACCTTTGAATGTTCATGTGCTGTCTCACGATGTGGCGGAGAAGTCTTCAGCTGTGCAGCCAGAACGATGAGCAGGAGAGTCTTCAGCTCACGCCACGGTGGGGGCGAAGGTGGGGGCAGGCTCGATCCCCCACGGCGCCACGGAGGGCCACAATATTCATCACATTGCATTCTTCACAGGCTCGAATATTTGTGTTTATAGAAACAGCAAGTAAAAGTACAATAATTTAAGTATTTTAAGTTAAGTACATTAAGTACAATAAACAACGATGGGGGGCAGAGAGGGACAGGACAATACTGTTCTCTTATCAAGTCCACCACCATGACCTTTGACCCTTTGCCAGCTGAGGGGGTCTGTAGCAGCCCACCACCATGACCTTTGACCCTTTGCCAGCTGAGGGGGTCTGTAGCAGCCCACCACCATGACCTTTGACCCTTTGCCAGCTGAGGGGGTCTGTAGCAGCCCACCACCATGACCTTTGACCCTTTGCCAGCTGAGGGGGGTCTGTAGCTGCCCACCACCATGACCTTTGACCCTTTGCCACTTCTATATTTAAGGCTAAAAACTCAAATTGCTTCCTGATGGATTTGGAAACTAATGCGGTTCCACTGAACTTATTCTGAACATAAACGCCACCGCCTTCATCAGGCCGGGCGGTACGACACACATTGAAACCACAAGGCGACGTCAGAGGCCGGACAGACTTGTTTAGCCGTGTTTCAGATAAAACAATGACGTCAGCGTCAGTCGAGCCCAGAGACGGACAGCATCTAGTTTACCTGACAGACTGCGCACATTCAAGTGGATGAGACCCAGCCCAGACCTAGCTTTAGGATCAGCAGGAGTAGACCTGACTACGACTACTGGGCGGACCAGGGTGAGGGTGGACATTTCCTGACAGTAATAACAACAACAAAAACAGGCATCTTTTCCTCTTAAGCGACACACACACACACACACACACACACACACACACCGTCATCTACTTTAGAGACACCGGAGAGGTCTGCGAGAGTGTGATTAGTCCTGAAGAAGCATCATCGCAGGGAAACAAAAGAGACAAACATATTGTGCCGAGCAGATTGTCCGTCACAAGGCAACCGGTAATTGTTTGAGCAACACATCCGAGCCTCTGCAGGGGATGCCCACCGCGGGGCCGAGCAGACCTGAGTCCAGAAGACTCCTCAGGACGACTAGAGGCCTTCTCATCGTCCAACACAGCTAACAGGCAGAGCAGAATCTGATATGGGCATTGACCAGCAGAGCATCCACGATGTTCCTGGAGCAAACCAGCACGGCAGCAAAGGACAGGCGAAAGCAGCAGCGTGGAAGCGCTCCGGTCCCTCCGTGGGATCCCCGGGGTGAAAGCAGGGCTCCGCACAGCAGCACCCGCCCGGTGGAAGCAGGCCCCAGCCCGAAGCGTGGAGCCGCTCCGTCTCTCCGCGACGACTCCGGGGTGAAAACCTCCTCAGCACAGCCGTGCTCTACAGGTGGGAGCAGGCAGCAGCAGCTCGCTGACACCAGCAGGTGGAGCCGCTCCGTCTCTTCCCTTTAAGAGCCCCCCCACATGGTGAGCTTTCCCTTTAAGATCCCCCCCTCATGGTGAGCTTTCCCTTTAAGAGCGCCCCCCACATGGTGAGCTTTCCCTTTAAGAGCCCCCACTCATGGTGAGCTTTCCCTTTAAGAGCCCCCCCTCATGGTGAGCTTTCCCTTTAAGAGCGCCCCCCATATGGTGAGCTTTCCCTTTAAGAGCCCCCCCACATGGTGAGCTTTCCCTTTAAGAGCCCCCCCTCATGGTGAGCTTTCCCTTTAAGATCCCCCCCTCATGGTGAGCTTTCCCTTTAAGATCCCCCCCTCATGGTGAGCTTTCCCTTTAAGATCCCCCCCTCATGGTGAGCTTTCCCTTTAAGAGCCCCCCCTCATGGTGAGCTTTCCCTTTAAGATCCCCCCCTCATGGTGAGCTTTCCCTTTAAGAGCGCCCCCCACATGGTGAGCTTTCCCTTTAAGAGCCCCCACTCATGGTGAGCTTTCCCTTTAAGAGCCCCCCCTCATGGTGAGCTTTCCCTTTAAGAGCGCCCCCCATATGGTGAGCTTTCCCTTTAAGAGCCCCCCCACATGGTGAGCTTTCCCTTTAAGAGCCCCCCCTCATGGTGAGCTTTCCCTTTAAGAGCGCCCCCCACATGGTGAGCTTTCCCTTTAAGAGCCCCCCCACATGGTGAGCTTTCCCTTTAAGAGCCCCCCCTCATGGTGAGCTTTCCCTTTAAGAGCGCCCCCCTCATGGTGAGCTTTCCCTTTAAGAGCCCCCCCACATGGTGAGCTTTCCCTTTAAGAGCCCCCCCTCATGGTGAGCTTTCCCTTTAAGAGCGCCCCCTCATGGTGAGCTTTCCCTTTAAGAGCCCCCCCTCATGGTGAGCTTTCCCTTTAAGAGCGCCCCCTCATGGTGAGCTTTCCCTTTAAGAGCCCACCCCCTCATGGTGAGCTTTCCCTTTAAGACCCCCCCCCCTCATGGTGAGCTTTCCCTTTAAGAGCGCCCCCTCATGGTGAGCTTTCCCTTTAAGAGCCCCCCCCTCATGGTGAGCTTTCCCTTTAAGAGCGCCCCCTCATGGTGAGCTTTCCCTTTAAGAGCCCCCCCCCCCCTCATGGTGAGCTTTCCCTTTAAGAGCCACCCCCCTCATGGTGAGCTTTCCCTTTAAGAGCCCCCCCCTCATGGTGAGCTTTCCCTTTAAGATCCCCCCCCCTCATGGTGAGCTTTCCCTTTAAGAGCCCCCCCTCATGGTGAGCTTTCCCTTTAAGAGCCCCCCTCATGGTGAGCTTTCCCTTTAAGAGCCCCCCCTCATGGTGAGCTTTCCCTTTAAGAGCCCCCCCACATGGTGAGCTTTCCCTTTAAGAGCCCCCCCTCATGGTGAGCTTTCCCTTTAAGAGCGCCCCCTCATGGTGAGCTTTCCCTTTAAGAGCCCCCCCTCATGGTGAGCTTTCCCTTTAAGAGCCCCCCCACATGGTGAGCTTTCCCTTTAAGAGCCCCCCCTCATGGTGAGCTTTCCCTTTAAGAGCCCCCCCTCATGGTGAGCTTTCCCTTTAAGAGCGCCCCCTCATGGTGAGCTTTCCCTTTAAGAGCCCCCCTCATGGTGAGCTTTCCCTTTAAGAGCGCCCCCTCATGGTGAGCTTTCCCTTTAAGAGCCCACCCTCATGGTGAGCTTTCCCTTTAAGAGCCCCTCCCTCATGGTGAGCTTTCCCTTTAAGAGCCCCCCCCCCCCCCCTCATGGTGAGCTTTCCCTTTAAGAGCCCCCCCCTCATGGTGAGCTTTCCCTTTAAGAGCCCCTCCCTCATGGTGAGCTTTCCCTTTAAGAGCCCCCCCCCCCCCCTCATGGTGAGCTTTCCCTTTAAGATCCCCCCCCTCATGGTGAGCTTTCCCTTTAAGAGCCCCTCCCTCATGGTGAGCTTTCCCTTTAAGAGCCCCCCCCCCCCCCCCCTCATGGTGAGCTTTCCCTTTAAGAGCCACCCCCCTCATGGTGAGCTTTCCCTTTAAGAGCCCCCCCCTCATGGTGAGCTTTCCCTTTAAGATCCCCCCCCCTCATGGTGAGCTTTCCCTTTAAGAGCCCCCCCCTCATGGTGAGCTTTCCCTTTAAGAGCCCCCCCTCCACCCCGCATGGTGAGCTTTCCCTTTAAGAGCCCCCCCCTCATGGTGAGCTTTCCTTTAAGAGCCCCCCTCCACCCCGCATGGTGAGCTTTCCCTTGAAGAGCCCCCCCCTCATGGTGAGCTTTCCTTTAAGAGCCCACCCCGCATGGTGAGCTTTCCTTTAAGAGCCCCCCCCTCATGGTGAGCTTTCCTTTAAGAGCCCACCCCGCATGGTGAGCTTTCCCTTGAAGAGCCCCCCCCTCATGGTGAGCTTTCCTTTAAGAGCCCCCCCTCATGGTGAGCTTTCCCTTTAAGAGCCCACCCCCTCATGGTGAGCTTTCCCTTTAAGAGCCCCTCCCTCAAGGTGAGCTTTCCCTTTAAGAGCCCCCCCCCCCCCCCTCATGGTGAGCTTTCCCTTTAAGAGCCACCCCCCTCATGGTGAGCTTTCCCTTTAAGAGCCCCCCCCCTCATGGTGAGCTTTCCCTTTAAGATCCCCCCCCCTCATGGTGAGCTTTCCCTTTAAGAGCCCCCCCCTCATGGTGAGCTTTCCCTTTAAGAGCCCCCCCCTCATGGTGAGCTTTCCTTTAAGAGCCCCCCTCCACCCCGCATGGTGAGCTTTCCCTTGAAGAGCCCCCCCCCTCATGGTGAGCTTTCCTTTAAGAGCCCACCCCGCATGGTGAGCTTTCCTTTAAGAGCCCCCCTCTCATGGTGAGCTTTCCTTGAAGAGCCCCCCTCCACCCCGCATGGTGAGCTTTCCCTTGAAGAGCCCCCCCCTCATGGTGAGCTTTCCTTTAAGAGCCCCCCTCCACCCCGCATGGTGAGCTTTCCCTTGAAGAGCCCCCCCCTCATGGTGAGCTTTCCTTTAAGAGCCCCCCTCCACCCCGCATGGTGAGCTTTCCCTTGAAGAGCCCCCCCCTCATGGTGAGCTTTCCTTTAAGAGCCCCCCTCCACCCCGCATGGTGAGCTTTCCCTTGAAGAGCCCCCCCCTCATGGTGAGCTTTCCTTTAAGAGCCCCCCTCCACCCCGCATGGTGAGCTTTCCCTTGAAGAGCCCCCCCCTCATGGTGAGCTTTCCTTTAAGAGCCCCCCTCCACCCCGCATGGTGAGCTTTCCCTTGAAGAGCCCCCCCCTCATGGTGAGCTTTCCTTTAAGAGCCCACCCCGCATGGTGAGCTTTCCTTTAAGAGCCCCCCCTCTCATGGTGAGCTTTCCTTGAAGAGCCCCCCTCCACCCCGCATGGGGAGCTTTCCCTTGAAGAGCCCCCCCCTCATGGTGAGCTTTCCTTTAAGAGCCCCCCTCCACCCCGCATGGTGAGCTTTCCCTTGAAGAGCCCCCCCCCTCATGGTGAGCTTTCCTTTAAGAGCCCCCCTCCACCCCGCATGGTGAGCTTTCCCTTGAAGAGCCCCCCCCTCATGGTGAGCTTTCCTTTAAGAGCCCCCCTCCACCCCGCATGGTGAGCTTTCCCTTGAAGAGCCCCCCCCTCATGGTGAGCTTTCCTTTAAGAGCCCCCCTCCACCCCGCATGGTGAGCTTTCCCTTGAAGAGCCCCCCCCTCATGGTGAGCTTTCCTTTAAGAGCCCCCCTCCACCCCGCATGGTGAGCTTTCCCTTGAAGGGCCCCCCCCTCATGGTGAGCTTTCCTTTAAGAGCCCCCCTCCACCCCGCATGGTGAGCTTTCCCTTGAAGAGCCCCCCCCTCATGGTGAGCTTTCCCCTTAAGAGCCCCCCCCCCAACATGTTAGCATGAAACATAAAGCCATGGTTTTAGGAAAGGTCGCGGACGGGAGTTTATTTCCACAGAGATATGTACATTTAGAAAACACAGAAACATTTAAAGCATTATTCCACAGTGTCTCGTTAGCTTCCCGTTAGCTTCTCGTTAGCTTCTCGTTAGCTTCTCGTAGTGTTTGCTGCTCCCAAGCATCAGGTCTATAATATCTCTGACAGTTAGCCGGCCTTAAAGGCAAAGGGGGGGGCGGGGGGGAATGTAGAATAAAAAACACGACATTTAAGATTTATTTGGATATTGTTCTTCATCTTCTCAAACGTCTTTGAATTCTCAGAGAAGATTCAAGTTATTCTAATAAAGCTGAACCCCCCCCCCCCCCTGCTCTGTATATCACCTGGCTGCCCCCCCCCCAGGTACACTGCAGTGCTCATGCAGATCCTCTCACACCTTGATGTGCATCATGAACTGTTTCCGGTGGATCTGGAAGTCTTCAGGCACCGTGTCTGAAACCAGAGGAAAACAGATCAAATAGTGCAAGAGATGAAAGTCCCCGGTTGCTGTGTGTCCGGGGTCAGAGGGCTTACCGTTGCACCTGTAGCGCAGGTTGGACCAGATGATGTTTTCCTGAGAGAAACAGAAGACTCCGAGCCGACCTCCTCGCATCGTCGTGTCGATCACAACGCCCGAGTCCGCCACCATCTGCGTGCCCTCGAACAGCCTCAACCTGAAACACAGGGACACTCCGGGTTAGGAAACAAGCGCTCCCAGAGAGAAACACAGGGCCGCGCCGGGTCAGGAAACAAGCGCTCCCAGAGAGAAACACAGGGACACTCCGGGTCGGGAAACAAGCGCTCCCAGAGAGAAACACAGGGACACTCCGGGTCAGGAAACAAGCGCTCCCAGAGAGAAACACAGGGACACTCCGGGTGAGGAAACAAGCGCTCCTAGAGAGAAACACTGGGCCGCGCCGGGTCGGGAAACAAGCGCTCCCAGAGAGAAACACAGGGACACTCCGGGTCAGGAAACAAGCGCTCCCAGAGAGAAACACAGGGACACTCCGGGTCAGGAAACAAGCGCTCCCAGAGAGAAACACAGGGACACTCCGGGTCAGGAAACAAGCGCTCCTAGAGAGAAACACTGGGCCGCGCCGGGTCGGGAAACAAGCGCTCCCAGAGAGAAACACAGGGACACGCCGGGTCAGGAAACAAGCGCTCCCAGAGAGAAACACAGGGCCGCGCCGGGTCGGGAAACAAGCGCTCCCAGAGAGAAACACAGGGACACTCCGGGTCAGGAAACAAGCGCTCCCAGAGAGAAACACAGGGACACTCCGGGTCAGGAAACAAGCGCTCCCAGAGAGAAACACAGGGACACTCCGGGTCAGGAAACAAGCGCTCCCAGAGAGAAACACAGGGACACTCCGGGTCAGGAAACAAGCGCTCCCAGAGAGAAACACAGGGACACTCCGGGTCAGGAAACAAGCGCTCCCAGAGAGAAACACAGGGACACTCCGGGTCAGGAAACAAGCGCTCCCAGAGAGAAACACACCTGATGTACCCCACCTGGGGCCGGTGTGTGTGTGTGTGTGTGTGTGTGTGTGTGTGTGTGTGTGTGTGTGTGTGTGTGTGTGTGTGTGTGTGTGTGTGTCTCTCACCTGATGTACCCCACCTGGGGCCGGTGTGAGATGCTCCAGCGGTACGAGGTCTTGTCCCTCCAGCCCTGGTTCCTGGGATCCTTCCAGAGCAGCGTCACCTCCCCCGCGGTGTCTCCGGTGTGCCACAGGGCGTTCCTCAGGAACTCTCCGGGCCCCGTGCGCGACTTCACCGCCTACACACACACACACACACGCACACACACACACACACACACACGCACACACGCACACACACACACACACGCACACACGCACACACACACACACACACACACACACACACAATGCTGTCATATAATATATACTATTAGATCAGTTAAGATAGCACCGCTGCTTCTGCGGTCCTTCGTGGCTCTGGTTCCCTCGTGTTTTTATAACGCTCAGGGTCGCTGCAGGTTTCGCCAACTCGAATGTAAGACTTTCTAAGACCACTTTGAATAGAATTAAGACCTCTCTCACGGTGTTGCTATGAAAGAAGAAAGACGTCCCTTAATTACTTACAAAGTAAATGTATTCATGTTCAACATAAGAACACAACAGCATAACAGTACAGAACCGTGTCAGAGAAAAAGTGTGTGTGTGTGTGTGTGTGTGTTCGGGCTGTGCAATTAATCGTATTTTAATCGCAATTACGATTTTGGCCTGCCACAATTACGAAAACAACATCATCGAAAAAACCGATTATTTAGCTTTGCTAGGTCGTGACATCACATCACATTGCATTTAGCTATTGTTGCTATAGGGACGCATCCTCACAGTGACAGTGCACCGCGACATATTTGATCTCATTCACTTGAGTCGAACTCATTTATCATATTTATATGTTTAGTAGCGTAGTGGAAGTCCGCTCCAAAATATTTGTTGATCTTGTTTATTGGTATTTATTATTTTGATATCATTTATTGTTGTATTGGTTTTTCAGTTGAATTATACGTTCAGGGTAATCAGCAGTTCAAAAGATACTGTTCAAATTATTATTCGTTTTAAAGTTCAATAAATGGATGATTTCAAGTTAATGAATAATCGTATTTAATAATCGTGATATTAATTATTGACAAAAATAATCGTGATTATGATTTTTGCCATAATCGAGCAGCCCTAGTGTGTGTGTGTGTGTGTGTGTGTGTGTGTGTGTGTGTGTGTGTGTGTAACTAGAGCTATATTCAGAGCTCTGCTGCATTGGCTACAATCTTTCATCGTTGCCGTTGTATGATTGGTGTTTAGCTACGGTATTTAGCGTCTACAGCAGCACCTCCGCTTTTAGGGTCCCCCAGTGTTGTTGCGGGAGCTGCTGCACTAGCTAATGCTCCATTAGCTAGCGCTCCACTAGCTTACGCTGCACTAGCTAATGCTCCATTAGCTAGCGCTCCACTAGCTAACGCTGCACTAG
Organism: Pseudochaenichthys georgianus; assembly: GCF_902827115.2. Lineage (NCBI taxonomy): Eukaryota > Metazoa > Chordata > Actinopteri > Perciformes > Channichthyidae > Pseudochaenichthys > Pseudochaenichthys georgianus. Next base: position 9,580 of record NW_027262650.1, on the reverse strand, counting down.
CTAATGCTCCATTAGCTAGCGCTCCACTAGCTAACGCTGCACTAGCTAATGCTCCATTAGCTAGCGCTCCACTAGTTAACGCTGCATTAGCTAGCGCTCCACTAGCTAACGCTGCACTAGCTAATGCTCCATTAGCTAGCGCTCCACTAGCTAACGCTGCACTAGCTAATGCTCCATTAGCTAGCGCTCCACTAGTTAACGCTGCATTAGCTAGCGCTCCACTAGCTAACGCTGCATTAGCTAGCGCTCCACTAGCTAACGCTGCACTAGCTAATGCTCCATTAGCTAGCGCTCCACTAGCTAACGCTGCATTAGCTAGCGCTCCACTAGCTAACGCTGCATTAGCTAGCGCTCCACTAGCTAACGCTGCACTAGCTAATGCTCCATTAGCTAGCGCTCCACTAGCTAACGCTGCATTAGCTAGCGCTCCACTAGCTAACGCTGCATTAGCTAGCGCTCCACTAGCTAACGCTGCACTAGCTAATGCTCCATTAGCTAGCGCTCCACTAGCTAACGCTGCGCTAGCTAGCGCTCCACTAGCTAACGCTGCATTAGCTAGCGCTCCACTAGCTAACGCTGCATTAGCTAGCGCTCCACTAGCTAACGCTGCACTAGCTAATGCTCCATTAGCTAGCGCTCCACTAGCTAACGCTGCACTAGCTAATGCTCCATTAGCTAGCGCTCCACTAGTTAACGCTGCATTAGCTAGCGCTCCACTAGCTAACGCTGCACTAGCTAATGCTCCATTAGCTAGCGCTCCACTAGCTAACGCTGCACTAGCTAATGCTCCATTAGCTAGCGCTCCACTAGTTAACGCTGCATTAGCTAGCGCTCCACTAGCTAACGCTGCATTAGCTAGCGCTCCACTAGCTAACGCTGCACTAGCTAATGCTCCATTAGCTAGCGCTCCACTAGCTAACGCTGCATTAGCTAGCGCTCCACTAGCTAACGCTGCATTAGCTAGCGCTCCACTAGCTAACGCTGCACTAGCTAATGCTCCATTAGCTAGCGCTCCACTAGCTAACGCTGCATTAGCTAGCGCTCCACTAGCTAACGCTGCATTAGCTAGCGCTCCACTAGCTAACGCTGCACTAGCTAATGCTCCATTAGCTAGCGCTCCACTAGCTAACGCTGCGCTAGCTAGCGCTCCACTAGCTAACGCTGCATTAGCTAGCGCTCCACTAGCTAACGCTGCATTAGCTAGCGCTCCACTAGCTAACGCTGCACTAGCTAATGCTCCATTAGCTAGCGCTGCACTAGCTAATGCTCCATTAGCTAGCGCTGCACTAGCTAATGCTCCATTAGCTAGCGCTCCACTAGCTAACGCTGCGCTAGCTAGCACTAAATTCGATGTTTTCCAACCAGATACGGCTGAACTTATGGTTCCCCATATTTATTTGTAAGTAGATTCGAAGAGACCTGAGTTTCTCACTGCCGCTAGCTGAAGCTTGGTTGCTAGGTTACTAGCTGGGTGTTCTCTCTGTGTCCCCTCTGTGGGACAGATGGAGGAGCTCTGACTCGTTAGGTGTCCCCTCTGTGGGACAGGTGGAGGAGCTCTGACTCGTTAGGTGTCCCCTCTGTGGGACAGGTGGAGGAGCTCTGACTCGTTAGGTGTCCCCTCTGTGGGACAGGTGGAGGAGCTCTGACTCGTTAGGTGTCCCCTCTGTGGGACAGATGGAGGAGCTCTGACTCGTTAGGTGTCCCCTCTGTGGGACAGATGGAGGAGCTCTGACTCGTTAGGTGTCCCCTCTGTGGGACAGATGGAGGGGCTCTGACTCGTTAGGTGTCCCCCCTGTGGGACAGATGGAGGAGCTCTGACTCGTTAGGTGTCCCCCCTGTGGGACAGATGGAGGAGCTCTGACTCGTTAGGTGTCCCCCCTGTGGGACAGATGGAGGAGCTCTGACTCGTTAGGTGTCCCCCCTGTGGGACAGATGGAGGAGCTCTGACTCGTTAGGTGTCCCCTCTGTGGGACAGATGGAGGAGCTCTGACTCGTTAGGTGTCCCCTCTGTGGGACAGATGGAGGAGCTCTGACTCGTTAGGTGTCCCCTCTGTGGGACAGATGGAGGGGCTCTGACTCGTTAGGTGTCCCCTCTGTGGGACAGATGGAGGAGCTCTGACTCGTTAGGTGTCCCCCCTGTGGGACAGATGGAGGAGCTCTGACTCGTTAGGTGTCCCCCCTGTGGGACAGATGGAGGAGCTCTGACTCGTTAGGTGTCCCCTCTGTGGGACAGATGGAGGGGCTCTGACTCGTTAGGTGTCCCCTCTGTGGGACAGATGGAGGAGCTCTGACTCGTTAGGTGTCCCCTCTGTGGGACAGATGGAGGAGCTCTGACTCGTTAGGTGTCCCCTCTGTGGGACAGATGGAGGAGCTCTGACTCGTTAGGTGTCCCCTCTGTGGGACAGATGGAGGAGCTCTGACTCGTTAGGTGTCCCCTCTGTGGGACAGATGGAGGAGCTCTGACTCGTTAGGTGTCCCCTCTGTGGGACAGATGGAGGGGCTCTGACTCGTTAGGTGTCCCCTCTGTGGGACAGATGGAGGAGCTCTGACTCGTTAGGTGTCCCCTCTGTGGGACAGGTGGAGGAGCTCTGACTCGTTAGGTGTCCCCTCTGTGGGACAGATGGAGGAGCTCTGACTCGTTAGGTGTCCCCTCTGTGGGACAGATGGAGGAGCTCTGACTCGTTAGGTGTCCCCTCTGTGGGACAGATGGAGGAGCTCTGACTCGTTAGGTGTCCCCTCTGTGGGACAGATGGAGGAGCTCTGACTCGTTAGGTGTCCCCTCTGTGGGACAGATGGAGGGGCTCTGACTCGTTAGGTGTCCCCTCTGTGGGACAGATGGAGGAGCTCTGACTCGTTAGGTGTCCCCTCTGTGGGACAGATGGAGGAGCTCTGACTCGTTAGGTGTCCCCTCTGTGGGACAGATGGAGGAGCTCTGACTCGTTAGGTGTCCCCTCTGTGGGACAGATGGAGGAGCTCTGACTCGTTAGGTGTCCCCTCTGTGGGACAGATGGAGGAGCTCTGACTCGTTAGGTGTCCCCTCTGTGGGACAGATGGAGGAGCTCTGACTCGTTAGGTGTCCCCTCTGTGGGACAGATGGAGGAGCTCTGACTCGTTAGGTGTCCCCTCTGTGGGACAGATGGAGGAGCTCTGACTCGTTAGGTGTCCCCTCTGTGGGACAGATGGAGGGGCTCTGACTCGTTAGGTGTCCCCTCTGTGGGACAGATGGAGGAGCTCTGACTCGTTAGGTGTCCCCTCTGTGGGACAGATGGAGGAGCTCTGACTCGTTAGGTGTCCCCTCTGTGGGACAGATGGAGGAGCTCTGACTCGTTAGGTGTCCCCTCTGTGGGACAGATGGAGGAGCTCTGACTCGTTAGGTGTCCCCTCTGTGGGACAGATGGAGGAGCTCTGTCTCGTTAGGTGTCCCCTCTGTGGGACAGATGGAGGAGCTCTGACTCGTTAGGTGTGTCTTTACCTTGAGCTGCAGGGCGGGCTGCGCAGCCGCTCTGAAGGGCAGCGACTGCCAGTACGTCTGCTCCGTCTGCTTCCACATCACCACGTAGAAGCTGGACGAGTCCTGGTACCCGAAGACAAAGCCGGCGTAGTCGTCGTCCGTCACCGTGTTCACATGGAACGTTCCCTCGAAGTCCACGCCGTTAAAGGCAGTGTAGCCTGCAGAGAGAGGGGGGGGGGGTTCAGGGGGGGCTCTGACTCTGAGGGAATATTATTATATATTAAAGTCACGCACCCACAGCGAGGCCCGGGTCACTGTTCATCGTCTGGACGATCTCCATCCCCTGAGGACAGAACCACAGGTTAGGATCTGAGGCTATCAAGGAACTACAGCACGGTCACATGACTTCACGTCACCACCGCTAAGCTAATTGTGGCTAATGTTGGGCTATAAAGGAACTACAGCACGGTCACATGACTTCACGTCACCACCGCTAAGCTAAAGGAGGCTAATGTTGGGCTATAAAGGAACTACATCACGGTCACATGACTTCACGTCACCACCGCTAAGCTAAACGCGGCTAATGTTGGGCTACAAAGGAACTACAGCACGGTCACATGACTTCAAGTCACCACCGCTAAGCTAAAGGTGGCTAATGTTGGGCTATAAAGGAACTACAGCACGGTCACATGACTTCAGGTCACCACCGCTAAGCTAAACGCGGCTAATGTTGGGCTACAAAGGAACTACAGCACGGTCACATGACTTCAAGTCACCACCGCTAAGCTAAAGGTGGCTAATGTTGGGCTATAAAGGAACTACAGCACGGTCACATGACTTCACGTCACCACCGCTAAACTAAAGGAGGCTAATGTTGGGCTACAAAGGAACTACAGCACGGTCACATGACTTCAAGTCACCACCGCTAAGCTAAAGGTGGCTAATGTTGGGCTATAAAGGAACTACAGCACGGTCACATGACTTCACGTCACCACCGCTAAGCTAAAGGAGGCTAATGTTGGGCTATAAAGGAACAACAGCACGGTCACATGACTTCACGTCACCACCGCTAAGCTAATTGAGGCTAATGTTGGGCTATAAAGGAACTACAGCACGGTCACATGACTTCACGTCACCACCGCTAAGCTAAAGGAGGCTAATGTTGGGCTATAAAGGAACTACAGCTCGGTCACATGACTTCACGTCACCACCGCTAAGCTAAAGGAGGCTAATGCTGGGCTATAAGGAACTACAGCACGGTCACATGACTTCACGTCACCACCGCTAAGCTAAAGGAGGCTAATTCTGGGCTATAAGGAGCTACAGCCCGGTCACATGACTTCACGTCACCACCGCTAAGCTAAAGGAGGCTAATGCTGGGCTATAAGGAACTACAGCACGGTCACATGACTTCACGTCACCACCGCTAAGCTAAAGGAGGCTAATGTTGGGCTATAAAGGAACTACAGCTCGGTCACATGACTTCACGTCACCACCGCTAAGTTAAAGGAGGCTAATGTTGGGCTATAAAGGAACTACAGCACGGTCACATGACTTCAAGTCACCACCGCTAAGTTAAAGGAGGCTAATGTTGGGCTATAAAGGAACTACAGCACGGTCACATGACTTCAAGTCACCACCGCTAAGCTAAAGGAGGCTAATGTTGGGCTATAAAGGAACTACAGCACGGTCACATGACTTCACGTCACCACCGCTAAGCTAAAGGAGGCTAATGTTGGGCTATAAAGGAACTACAGCACGGTCACATGACTTCAAGTCACCACCGCTAAGTTAAAGGAGGCTAATGTTGGGCTATAAAGGAACTACAGCACGGTCACATGACTTCAAGTCACCACCGCTAAGCTAAAGGAGGCTAATGTTGGGCTATAAAGGAACTACAGCACGGTCACATGACTTCACGTCACCACCGCTAAGCTAAAGGAGGCTAATGTTGAGCTATAAAGGAACTACAGCACGGTCACATGACTTCACGTCACCACCGCTAAGCTAAAGGAGGCTAATGTTGAGCTATAAAGGAACTGCAGCACGGTCACATGACTTCACCACCGCTAAGCTAAAGGAGGCTAATGTTGGACTATAAAGGAACTACAGCACGGTCACATGACTTCACGTCACCACCGCTAAGCTAAAGGAGGCTAATGTTGGGCTATAAAGGAACTACAGCACGGTCACATGACTTCACGTCACCACCGCTAAGCTAAAGGCGGCTAATGTTGGACTATAAAGGAACTACAGCACGGTCACATGACTTCACGTCACCACCGCTAAGCTAAAGGAGGCTAATGTTGGGCTATAAAGGAACTACAGCACGGTCACATGACTTCACGTCACCACCGCTAAGCTAAAGGAGGCTAATGTTGGGCTATAAAGGAACTACAGCACGGTCACATGACTTCACGTCACCACCGCTAAGCTAAAGGAGGCTAATGTTGGGCTATAAAGGAACTACAGCACGGTCACATGACTTCACGTCACCACCGCTAAGCTAAAGGTGGCTAATGTTGGACTATAAAGGAACTACAGCACGGTCACATGACTTCACGTCACCACCGCTAAGCTAAAGGAGGCTTCATGTTGGGCTATAAAGGAACTACAGCACGGTCACATGACTTCACGTCACCACCGCTAAGCTAAAGGAGGCTAATGTTGGGCTATAAAGGAACTACAGCACGGTCACATGACTTCACGTCACCACCGCTAAGCTAAATGAGGCTAATGTTGGGCTACTAAAGGAACTACAGCACGGTCACATGACTTCACGTCACCACCGCTAAGCTAAAGGAGGCTAATGTTGGGCTATAAAGGAACTACAGCACGGTCACATGACTTCACGTCACCACCGCTAAGCTAAAGGAGGCTAATGTTGGGCTATAAAGGAACTACAGCACGGTCACATGACTTCACGTCACCACCGCTAAGCTAAATGAGGCTAATGTTGGGCTATAAAGGAACTACAGCACGGTCACATGACTTCACGTCACCACCGCTAAGCTAAAGGAGGCTAATGTTGGGCTATAAGAGGAACTACAGCACGGTCACATGACTTCACGTCACCACCGCTAAGCTAAAGGAGGCTAATGTTGGGCTATAAAGGAACTACAGCACGGTCACATGACTTCACGTCACCACCGCTAAGCTAAAGGAGGCTAATGTTGGGCTATAAAGGAACTACAGCACGGTCACATGACTTCACGTCACCACCGCTAAGCTAAAGGAGGCTAATGTTGGGCTATAAAGGAACTACAGCACGGTCACATGACTTCACGTCACCACCGCTAAGCTAAAGGTGGCTAATGTTGGGCTATAGAGGAACTACAGCACGGTCACATGACTTCACGTCACCACCGCTAAGCTAAAGGAGGCTAATGTTGGACTATAAAGGAACTACAGCACGGTCACATGACTTCACGTCACCACCGCTAAGCTAAAGGAGGCTAATGTTGGGCTATAAGGAACTACAGCACGGTCACATGACTTCACCACCGCTAAGCTAAAGGCGGCTAATGTTGGACTATAAAGGAACTACAGCACGGTCACATGACTTCACGTCACCACCGCTAAGCTAAAGGAGGCTAATGTTGGGCTATAAAGGAACTACAGCACGGTCACATGACTTCACGTCACCACCGCTAAGCTAAAGGAGGCTAATGTTGGGCTATAAAGGAACTACAGCACGGTCACATGACTTCACGTCACCACCGCTAAGCTAAAGGAGGCTAATGTTGGGCTATAAAGGAACTACAGCACGGTCACATGACTTCACGACACCACCGCTAAGCTAAAGGTGGCTAATGTTGGGCTATAAAGGAACTACAGCACGGTCACATGACTTCACGTCACCACCGCTAAGCTAAAGGAGGCTAATGTTGGGCTATAAAGGAACTACAGCACGGTCACATGACTTCACGTCACCACCGCTAAGCTAAAGGAGGCTAATGTTGGGCTATAAAGGAACTACAGCACGGTCACATGACTTCACGTCACCACCGCTAAGCTAAAGGAGGCTAATGTTGGGCTATAAAGGAACTACAGCACGGTCACATGACTTCACGTCACCACCGCTAAGCTAAAGGAGGCTAATGTTGGGCTATAAAGGAACTACAGCACGGTCACATGACTTCACGTCACCACCGCTAAGCTAAAGGAGGCTAATGTTGGGCTATAAAGGAACTACAGCACGGTCACATGACTTCACGTCACCACCGCTAAGCTAAATGAGGCTAATGTTGGGCTATAAAGGAACTACAGCACGGTCACATGACTTCACGTCACCACCGCTAAGCTAAAGGAGGCTAATGTTGGGCTATAAAGGAACTACAGCACGGTCACATGACTTCACGTCACCACCGCTAAGCTAAAGGAGGCTAATGTTGGGCTATAAAGGAACTACAGCACGGTCACATGACTTCACGTCACCACCGCTAAGCTAAAGGAGGCTAATGTTGGGCTATAAAAGGAACTACAGCACGGTCACATGACTTCACGTCACCACCGCTAAGCTAAAGGAGGCTAATGTTGGGCTATAGAGGAACTACAGCACGGTCACATGACTTCACGTCACCACCGCTAAGCTAAATGAGGCTAATGTTGGGCTATAAAGGAACTACAGCACGGTCACATGACTTCAAGTCACCACCGCTAAGCTAAAGGAGGCTAATGTTGGGCTATAAAGGAACTACAGCACGGTCACATGACTTCACGTCACCACCGCTAAGCTAAAGGAGGCTAATGTTGGGCTATAAAGGAACTACAGCACGGTCACATGACTTCACGTCACCACCGCTAAGCTAAAGGAGGCTAATGTTGGGCTATAAAGAACTACAGCACGGTCACATGACTTCACGTCACCACCGCTAAGCTAAAGGAGGCTAATGTTGGGCTATAAAAGAACTACAGCACGGTCACATGACTTCACGTCACCACCGCTAAGCTAAAGGTGGCTAATGTTGGGCTATAGAGGAACTACAGCACGGTCACATGACTTCACGTCACCACCGCTAAGCTAAAGGAGGCTAATGTTGGACTATAAAGGAACTACAGCACGGTCACATGACTTCACGTCACCACCGCTAAGCTAAAGGAGGCTAATGTTAGGCTATAAAAGAACTACAGCACGGTCACATGACTTCACGTCACCACCGCTAAGCTAAAGGAGGCTAATGTTGGGCTATAAAGGAACTACAGCACGGTCACATGACTTCACGTCACCACCGCTAAGCTAAAGGAGGCTAATGTTGGGCTATAAGGAACTACAGCACGGTCACATGACTTCACGTCACCACCGCTAAGCTAAAGGAGGCTAATGTTGGACTATAAAGGAACTACAGCACGGTCACATGACTTCACGTCACCACCGCTAAGCTAAAGGAGGCTAATGTTGGGCTATAAAGGAACTACAGCACGGTCACATGACTTCACGTCACCACCGCTAAGCTAAAGGTGGCTAATGTTGGGCTATAAAGGAACTACAGCACGGTCACATGACTTCACGTCACCACCGCTAAGCTAAAGGTGGCTAATGTTGGGCTATAAAGGAACTACAGCACGGTCACATGACTTCACGTCACCACCGCTAAGCTAAAGGAGGCTAATGTTGGGCTATGAAGGAACTACAGCACGGTCAGTGAGTGTGTTTTAACCAGACACTCAACACTCACCTGGTTGAGCACCACCCAGGTGGGGTCGATCTGGGCGTCGCCCTCGGGGTCCAGGATCACCGTCTGATAGGCTCTGAAGTCTGTCAGCGTGACCTCAGCGCTCTCAGGACAAGCGTCCACCAGGTCCAGCACCGAGTCGTTATCGAAGTCGTCCTCACACACGTCCCCCACCCCGTTCACTGAGGGGAGACAGGTGGGTTACTGAGGGGTGAATACACTCAGGAACCCGCTAACGGAGAACAAGCCTTACGCTGCTCCACTGACGGAAAACCTCAAACCGAGAATACATTAAAAAAGAACACATTAAATAATCTAAGAAATAATGTGCCTCTCATTATGTTCATTTTCTATCTTCAAACAAGAAAACTACAGCTCCCATGATGCAATGCTGCTTCTCCGCACACAGTTGTTTCAGTGTGAGAAGCCACCGACTGTGTGAATGTGTGGTGTG